>NC_092756.1:76514833-76647333 GCF_047496795.1 Chiloscyllium punctatum | reverse complement strand
AGTAAGGCCATTCAGCCCATCGGGTCCACCCTGCCATTCAATGGTGAATGATGGGCATTTCAACGCCACTGGGTGGCACTCTCATCGTTCACCCTTAATTCCTTGCGCGATCAAGAATTTATCAATCTCTGCCCTGAAGACAATTAACGTCCTGGCCTCTGCTGCGCTCCACGGCAATGAATTCCACAGGCCCACCACTCTCTGCCTGAAGAAATGTCTCCTCATTTCCGTTCTAAATTGACCCCACTCTAATTCTCAGGCTGTGCCCATGGGTCCTGATGGAAACACATTCCCAGCATCCACCCTTTCTAAGCCACGCATTATCTAGTAAATTTGTATTAGATCTCCACTCAACCTTCTAAACTCTAATCAATACAATCCCAGGATCCTCGGCTGTTCATTGTATGTTAAGCCTCCCATTCCAGGGATCATCCGTGTGAATCTCCGCTGGACATGCTCCAGTGCCAGTATGTCCTTCCTGAGGTGTGGAGCCCAAAATTGGATACAGTATTTCAAATGGGTCCTAACCAGAGCTTTATAAAGTCTCAGAAGGACATCGCTGCTTTTACATTCCAACCCTCTTGAGATAAATGGCAACATTACATTTGTTTTCTTAACGACGGACTCAACCTGCAAGTCAACCTTTAGAGATTCCTGGACTATCATTCCCAGATCCCTTTGTACTTTGGCTTTATGAATTTTCTCACTGTTTAAAAAATAGTCCTTGCCTGTATTCCTTTTTCCAAAGTGCAAGTCCTAGCATTTTCTCAGGTTGAATTTCATCAGCCATTTCCTGGACCACTCTCCTAAACTGTCTAAATCTTTCTGCAGCCTCCCCACCTCCTCAGAACAACCTGCTTGTCTGCCTAACTTTGCATCATTGGTGAACTTCGCCAGAATGTCCCCCAGTCCCTTCATCCAGATCATTAATATATAAAGTGAACATCTGCGACCCCAACACTGAACCCTACGGGACACCACTTGTCACCAGCTGCCATTCCAAGAAAGAACCTTTTATCACAACTCTCTGCCTTCTGTCAGACAGCCAGTTCCCAATCCATGCCAGTAGCTCACCTCGAACACCATGGACCCTCACCTTACTCAGCAGTTTCCCATGACGCACCTTATCAATGGCCTTTTGGAAATCTAGGTAGATAACATCCACTGGGTTTCCCTGGTCTAACCTATTTGTTACCGCTTCAAAGAATTCTAACAGGTTTGTCAGGCATGACCTCCCCTTACTAAATCCATGCTGACTTGTTCTAATACAACCCTGCACTTCCAAGAATTTAGAAATCTCATCCTTAATGATGGATCCTATAATTTAACCTACAACCGAGTTTAGGGTAACTGGCCTATAATTTTCCATCTATTATCTTGATCTTTTCTTGAACAAGGGGTTTACAACAGGGATTTTCCAATCATCTGGGAATGTCCCTGACTCCAGTGATTTTTGAAAGATTAAAAATAGCCTCTACTATTGTCAGGCCCAATGTTCAACATGTTTAATGACTCATACAGCCATGATTGTCTCCCGCCATCTCTGAGAGAGGCCAATATTTCGCTTATTCTTAAAAAAGGGAGGTCCAGGGGGTACTGTGCTTCTTACAGGCCCATTTCTCTCTTAAATGTGGACTTTAAAATCCTCTCTAATCCTCTTGTGTTAAGGCTGGAGACAGTGTTACCTTCTATTGTGAAAGAGGACCAGACGGGCTTCATAAAGGGCCACAGATCCTCCAATAATGTTAGGAGGCTGCTTAATGTAATTCAAGTGTGTCAACAACAGTCAATATAGGGATTGGTGATTTCTCTAGATACAGAGAAGGCGCTTGACCGAGTTGAGAGGCCGTACCTTTTCTATACTCTGGAGCGGTTTGTTTTGGGCGAAGTTTTTATAAGATGGGTAAAGGTTCTCCACAATGACCCTCTCACTGCAATCATCACCAACAGGGTGTGATCAAGCAATTTTAACATTTTTTGGGTCAGCCGGCAGGTCTGTTCCCTTTCCCCACTGCTTTTTACAGTGGGGATCGAATCATTGGTGGAGGGCATTCATAGGGATCCCAATATATCAGCTCCAGACGTGGGGTCAAATTTACATCAGAGTTTATTGTATGTGGACAATGTCCTCATTCTTTCGTCAAATCCAGCAGTTTCAGTACCTCGCCTGTTAGCATGCATCTGTGTGTTTGGCACCTTTTTGGGGGACAAGATTAATCTTTCAAAATCAGAGGCTATGCCTATGGGTGGTCTTATGAAAGTGTTAAGTCTTGAGGGTGAATATCGATTCCCATTTAAATGGTCACAGGGGGGTTTTGTGTATTTGACCATGTTCATTACTCCAGTTCTGAATCGGCTGTTCAAAGCCAATTTTGTTCAATTATTTGACAAAATCAAACAAGACCTTCAAAGATGGAGGCCCTTCTGGTCTCGTGGTTGGGTTGGATAGTGCTTATTAAGATGAATATTCTCCCTCGTTTACTATACCCTATATGGATGCTCCCCCTGATTTTCGATAAGCAAACATTCAGGAGACTGAACGGCTGGTTCAGCCCCTTTATTTGGCATCGTCAGTGGCCCCTCATGAAATGAGCTAAACTGCGATTGTCTCACAGACTGGGGGGAGTTGATCTCCCAGACATTAAAAGCTACCAACTAAGCTCACTTTTATCCTACATGAGTGATTGGGCTTGTGGGGACCCTCTTTCAATGTGGTTCGATATTGAAACCTCCCAGGCTAAGGTGACACCTTACTCACTTGCTGTGTTTGGACAAAATGAGGACAGTTAGGGAATATTGCCATAACCCAATAGTTATCGATACTGTTAAAGCACGGAGGGCAATTCGGCAGAGGGAAGGCAATCTTGGCAAGACATCTTCTCTTACACCGGGTATGCCGGGTTTTCAACTGGGGATGATAGATTCAGGATCCAAACATTGGGCAGTTAGGGGTGTGTGTTGCGTGGGTGATTTGTTTGAGGGAGACACAATGATGTCCTTCGATCAGTTTGCACAGAAACACAAGCTATCGAACAGGGACCTCTTTTGTTTATTTCAAGTTAGAGATTTTATTTTTTAAAAATGACACTTTTGACTGATCCCTCCAGGTCCAACATAGAGAGAGGAGTGATTTAGCCCCATATCCTGCAGACCCCACAAAGGTCTGTATTTTTCTGACACAACATCCCACCAAACCCAACACAGACCTGGGGACGTTTCCAGGGGAGATGAGAAATCGACTTGACATCAGACAAAGAAGATCAGCCGTGAAGACAAGGCTTAAAAGTTAGCCATCCCCGATGGGACATGAACCCACAATTCCAGGCTGGGGAGGCCAGTGCCTTAGCCATTAGACCACTGGGACCACATCTACAAAACTGAAATGGCAGCCTGTAAATACTGCACCCTGAACCTCTCATATTGTGTTCTTCTCTGAGTTTTATATTCTCACTGATTGGTTGTTCCCCTTCCATCTCACGCTAAATCATTGGCTGCTTGATAAAATTGATCTTACCCCCCATTTCTCCCCAAACGGACCGACAAGAAATCCACGAAACTCCAACATTGCACAACTCAAGTCTGATGAAAATGGAGCAGACAGGAAAATAGCAAAGGGCTCAATGTTATTTTGTGCAGCACTTTCAAGATATTTGCAGTTAGTGGGGAAGGAGGAAGTGGAGATGTTGCAAAAAGCTGCATTGAGGACAATTCAACAGAATCTTCGCGGGCATTCAGCCCATTGTGGCTGTGCTGTCTCTTTCAGACAATTCACCCCAAGATCTCCCAAATCCTGAAATTACCTTGTGCAAGTTTCTACTAAAGAGCATTTTCCATAATCTCGAAGCAGGCAAGTGAGATTTAATGGAGTAGTTGAAAAATCCAGTCAATTTGGATTGAGATGGAGTTGATATGGGACGAAAATCAGCCACCACAAAGACCAGGCTGAAAAGGTCAACACCCCAAAAGGGATTTGAACCTCCAATCCACGACATCAGAAGCTACAGTCTTACCCATTAAGCCACAAAAACTCAGTGACAATACCCTACTGCGAATAGTTGATCTTAAATGAGTGCTACAGCCGAGCATGTTCCAAGATCTGTGACAACACACTGAGGGATGCACTAAAGTTTCGGGCAGCTGCTGCCAAGGTGTAACAGAGAAACAACACAGTCTCAGGTCGTTCTGACAAATTATCACATCGTTCTTTCATTTCTCAGACCCTCTTGGTGCCTGACAATGAACAGAGATCGGTTCCTGCCCAAGAACAAAATGCCTTTATTTTTCGTGACACAGAACTTTGAGAAATGTCAAAATTCCAGTGTTTTGTTGGTTCTTTTCTCTCTGCATAGACTGTACACAACTGATTTAGAACCTTTGTCTGCATTTTTATTTGATTTTTTATGAATAAAGTATATTTTTTAAATAAACAAAAATCTGGAGAGAGAGAAGATCTGCCCGAACTTGCGAGACCCCCCTTTGTGGAAGAGAGCCAGCCCTATATCGGGACAGGAAGGAGATTCCAATGGCCCAGCATGGATTGTTCCAGTTAATACCCTCGCCTCCTTGACCACAAAGTGGGGAGGGAAGTGGGAGTTGGCACGGGACAGGGTGACACGAGGCAGACGGACACACAAGATGGCCACTGAGCCATAAGTTGGCCACTTGGCACACAAGATGGCCGCCGGACCACAATATGGAGAGAGACAGCAGAGCAAATACAGACACTGCCTGGGGCCACCAGAATGCCAGAACAACGCACTCACAAATGAGTTGATTAGTTTAAGGCGGATGGGAGAGACAATACACATGAAGAACATACACTGCCCGCCGAAGGGTCTGGGTCAGACAACACCTTTGATAGAAATGCTAACTGTTAGATACAGACTCAGTACAGAGTGATAATAGCCAGAGCTGCAGTAATTGGCCTTCTCAGGAAGAGCGACTAGCGCCCATTACTACAGCAACGGACTTCCGCGCAGACGCTGAAACTGACAACTGCACTGAAATTAACAAAGGCCACACTGGAACTGACAATAACTGCACTGAAACGATCATGGATTCTGCAATGTTTCCAAGAAACAAGCCATGTTACAGAAACAATAACCTCATCACTGACCTGTTATATCACAAAATGTACAACAGTATCTTGACCATGTGCTCCGGGTTGAGAGAAGAATCACAGCTGACCACTGTGCTGTTGGTGCTGCTCTCTCCCCGGAGCTCCGGGATTTCCTTGGACAATAAACTCTGTTGGTGAACCCCGACTCTGACTCAGAGCCTGGTGATTTTCAGCAGTTGCCTTCCCACAAATGTTTGTCCAATCTGTGGATGTGGCACTCCAAGTACTCCAACGATGGCCTCACGACCTCACATCTCCATCATAGCCTCCTTGCAATTGTATTCAATACCTTGACTAAGAAAGGTAAGGGCCCAAATGCATAGCCACAGCCCCATCAGTTCCAACCTTGAACACCCAGATTTCAATCATTTCCATTGACATATTGGACCTTATCATAAATACCAAACATGCCGGTAATCTGGGGTTCAGCTGGTAATGTTGACAGAATATAGCTTAGACTGACACCAACACAACCAAAACAGAAGTTGCTTTGTCCATAGATTGGTAGGCCTATATGTTGGAGCCCCATTGATCTCATGGATAAAGCACTAACTTCCTAAACCAGAGATTGTGAGCTCAAGTCTTATTTGGGGTTTTGATTTGTTGAAATCTTCACTGTGCAGCTGATCTTAATCCTGTGTGGTCACGTGACCATGGCAACAAAATCAGGCATTCTCAATTGATTCTCAGCTGGAGAAATTTGACCAGACAGAAAATTGGCCAAACTAAATTAAACAGCAGCTATCGGCTCGAGAGAACAGTGCAACTAAGATCAAAGAGCGACAAAGATTCAAGAAGAACCAGTTCCAACCAGACTGAGGGTTATATATTGCGAAGTGTCAGCCTGAGCCAATCCACTTTATAGCTCCTGGCATGACAACAGTGAAGGGTTTTGGTGTGACCACATTGGATGATGTGAACCCAGCTCATGACCGTATTGGCCAAAGCCACAGAAGATTCTGGAAGATCAGATACAGGAGAGGAGGAAAACACACCTGACCGCCAAACGCTGAGCAAAGCCTTGACTGGGTCCTGCAGTGGAGCTCTGACCGTCTGCTCCAAACCTGTTCATAAAAGACTTCGCGTGAGAAGGGCAGGCCATTCAGCCCATCACATCCACACTGACCCTCTGAAGAGCATCCCACCAAGGCCCAACCCCTATCCTCTCAGCCTGCATTCCCCAAAGCCAATCCACCAAACCTGAACATCTTTGGGCTGTGGGAGGAAACCAAAGCACCCGGAGTACCCCATGGAGAGAATGTGCCAACTCAACACAAACAGACACCCAAGGGAGGAATCGAAGCCAGGTTCCTGACATTGTGAGGCAGCAATGCTACCCACTGAGCCACCATGCCATCCCCAGGAGAATCTCAGCAGGTTTTCAGCCATTGTGACTGTGCTGTCTCTTTCAGACAATTCACCTCAATCCTGAAAATCGTGTGCAAGAAGATGGCGGGCACCACTTCCCATCAACTGAATGCAGACATGGAGATTTTCCCCAAAGTACATTAGAAATCCAGTTAACAAAGGACAAGTAACTGACACCCCAGATGGGACTCGAACCCACAATCCCTGGCTTAGAAGGCCAGTGCCATATCCATTAGGCCACTGGGGCCACACAGTAGGCGCGAAATCACAGCCTTTATGTACTGCACCCGACCTCTCATACTGTGTGTTTCTGAGTGTTATACTCTCACTGATTGTTTTTGACCCCTACCATCTCATGATAAATTGTTGGCTGCTTGATTAATCAATCTCACGTCCCATTTGTCCCCAAACGGACAGTTGAGAAATTAACCAAACTCCAATGTTGCACAACTCAAGTCTAAGGAATATGGAGCAGACGAGAAAATAGCAAAGGGCTCAATGTTGTTTTGTGCAGCACCTTGAAGATATTTACAGTTAGTGGGGAAGGAGTAAGTGGAGATGTTGCAAACAGCTGCATTGAGGACAAATCAACAGAATCATTGCAGGCATTCAGCCCATTGTGGCTGTGCTGTCTCTTTCAGACAATTCACCCCAAGATCTCCCAAATCCTGGAATTATCTTGTATAAGTTTCGAATAATCATCGTTAAAAATCAGACAACACCAGGTTGTAGTCCAACAGGTTTATCTCAAAGTACTAGCTTTCGGAGCGCTGCTGCTTCGTCAGATGTTTGTGGAGTATAAGATTGTAAGACACAGAATTTATGGCAAAAGTTTACAGTGTGATGTCACTGAAATTATAGATTGAAAAAAATGTGGATTGTGTGTGAAGTCTCTCATCTTTTAGAATGACCAGGTTGGTTTCAGTTCTTTCATGTGTAAATCACAAAATGTTTTTCATTTCCAAGTGAAATGGCAAGATCTCCAATAAAAGTTAAATGCTGTGAATGCTGGAAATCTGAAAAAGAGAAAATGCTGGAGAAATCATGACTCAAAAACATGATTGAGTTTTCTGAAAAAGTCACAAAGAGGATTGATGAGGGCAGAGCGGTGGATGTGATCTATATGGACTTCAGTAAGGCGTTCAACAAGGTTCCCCATGGGAGGCTGATCAGCAAGGTGAGATCTCATGGAATACAGGGAGAACTAGCTATTTGGATACAGAACTGGCTCAAAGGTAGGAGACAGAGGATGGTGGTGCAGGTTTGTTTTTCAGACTGGAGCCCTGCGACCAATGGAGTGCCACAAGAATCAGTGCTGGGTCCACTACTTTCCGTCATTTATATATATGTTAGTATCATTATGAGGTTTCATTAGGAAGCTTGGAGATGACACCAAAATTGGAGGTGTAGTGGACAGCAAAGATTCCCTCAGATTACAACGGGATCTTGATTAGAAGGGCCGATGAGCTGAGGAGTGATGGGTGGAGTTTAATTTAGATCAATGTGAGGTGCTGCATTTTGGGAAAGCAAATCTTAGCTGGGCTTATAGACTTAATGGGAATGTCCCAGGGAGTGTTGGTGAACAAAGAGACCTTAGAGTGTAGGTTCATAGCTCCTTGAAAGTAGAGTCGCAGATCGATAGGATAGTGAAGAAGGCGTTTGGTATGCTTTCCTTGATTCTAAATCAGTTGTGTACAGTCTATGCAGAGAGATAAGAACCAACAAAACATTGGAATGTTGACATTTCTCAAAGCTTCTGTATCATTGTGAACAAAAAGGCATTTTGTACTTGGGCAGGAACCGATCTCTGTTCATTGTCAGGCACCGAGAGGGTCTGAGAATTGAAAGATTGATGTGATAGTTTGTCAGAAAGACCTGAGACTGTGTTGTTTCCCTGTTACACCTTGGCAGCAGCTGACCGAAATTTTAGTGTATCCCTCAACATGTCATCTGAGATGTTGGAACATGCTGGGCTGTAACACTCATTTGATGCCAAGACTTTACACTTGCAAATGACTATGTGTGCCCTCGTAGCATATTGGGTAAACCACTGTCCTCCTAAGTGTGGGATTGTGGGTTTAATTCCCCTCTGGGCTGCTTACATTTTAAGCTTGGTCTTTGTAGCTGACTTTTGTTCCATGCCAACTTCATCACGATCCAAATTGACTGCAATTTTCAACTACTCTGTTCAAAATCACTGTGCCTGTATTGAGATTATGGCGAATGATGTGTAATAGAAACTTGCAGAAGGCAATTCCAGGATTTGTGAGATCTTGGGGAGAATTGTCTGAAAGAGACAGCGCAGCCACAATGGGCTGAATGTCCGCTAAGATTCTGTTGATTTAGAACATAAAACATAGAACATAGAACAGTACAGCACCGAACAGGCCCTTCAGCCCACGTTGTTGTGCCGACCATTGATCCTCATGTATGGACCCTCAAATGTCTGTGACCATATGCATGTCCAGCAGTTTCTTAAATGTCCCCAATGACCTTGCTTCCAGAACTGCTGCTGGCAACGCATTCCATGCTCTCAAAACTCTCTGTGTAAAGAACCCGGCTCTGACATCCCCTCTATCCTTTCCTCCAACCAGCTTAAAATTATGACCCCTGGTGTTAGCCATTTCTGCCCTGGGAAATAGTCTCTGGCTATCGACTCTATCCATGCCTCTCATTATCTTGTACACCTCAATTAAGTCCCCTCTCCTCCTCCTTTTCTCCAATGAGAAAAGTCTGAGCTCAGTCAACCTGTCTTCATAAGATAAGCCCTCCAGTCCAGGCAGCATCCTGGTAAACCTCCTCTGAACCCTCTCCAAAGCATCCACATCTTTCCTATAATAGGGCGACCAGAACTGGACACAGTATTCCAAGTGCGGTCTAACCAAAGAAAGCATTTGTCCTCAATGCAACTTTTTGCAACATCTCCACCTACTTCCTCCCCACTAACTGCAAATATCTTGAAAGCGTTGCACAAAATAACATTGAGCCCTTTGCTATTTTCCTGTCTGCTCCATTTTCCTCAGATGTGAGTTGTGCAATGTTGGAGTTTGGTTGGTTTCTTGTCTGTCCGTTTAGGGACAAATGGGAAGTGAGATATATTTATCAAGCAGCCAATTTTTAGCATGAGATGGAAGTTGTACAAAACAATTAGTGAGAGCATAAAATTAAGAAACACACAATATGAGCCATCAGGGTGCAGTATTTAAAGGCTGCCAGTTTAACAGCAGACATGTAGACCCAGTGGCCTCATGGATAAGATATTGGGCTTCATTAGCCTGGGATTGTAGGGTCAAATCCCATCCTGAATGACTAACTTTCATAGGTTTCCCTGTTTGAGCTTTACTTCTAGTCTACATGATAAACATCCCCATGTCTGCATTCAGTTAATGGGATGTGGTGTCCCATGTGACCTTAAACAAGTCTTTTGCGGATCTGCAGGATTAAGGCTGAATTCCCTGAAAGAGACAGCACAGTCACAATGGCTGAAAACCTGCTGAGATTCTCCTGGGAATGGCATGTTGGCTCAGTGGGTAGCACTGCTGCCTCACAGTGTCAGGGACCTGGCTTTGATTCCTCCCTTGGGTGTCTGTTTGTGTAGAGTTTGCACATTCTGTCCATGGGGTACTCGGAGTGCATTGTGTTCCTCCCACAGCCCAAAGATGTGCAGGTTTGGTGGATTGGCTTTGGGGAATGCAGGGTGAGAGGATAGGGGTTAGGCCTGGCTGGGATGCTCTTCAGAGGGTCAGTGTGGATGTGATGGTCTGAATGGCCT
This sequence comes from Chiloscyllium punctatum, assembly GCF_047496795.1. Classification (NCBI taxonomy): domain Eukaryota; kingdom Metazoa; phylum Chordata; class Chondrichthyes; order Orectolobiformes; family Hemiscylliidae; genus Chiloscyllium; species Chiloscyllium punctatum. The sequence continues at coordinate 76,637,074 of NC_092756.1, read as the reverse complement.
CCTCCCACCCTACTCTAGGGCTTCTCTGAACAAGTTTGGAGCAGATGGTCAAAGGCCCAGTCAAGGCTTCGTGAAGGGACTGCCATCCAGGTGTGTGTCCCTATGCTCCTTTTCCCGGATTTTCCCGAATGTTCAAATCAACATCATCACATTAAAGACATTTTGTTTCTTGTCTTAATGAGAAGGGATTTGCCTTCAAGAGCACAAAGGTTTTGGATGTTGTCTCTTGAGGTTTGCTGATGAAACCGTTGATGTGCAGGGCCAACTGCAGATAATGGCAGAGACACTCTCCAGTGGTGACTGTCAGCATTACCAGTCGTGAAGACTTCATCCAAGAAACTGACGGTGATCTTGACCGCAGTCTCACCACGGCCTGCAAATCACAATCGGCTTAACCAGACTCAAGAACTAAAGAGAAACCAAGAACATCTCACCAATATTACCATGAAGGTTGGTCACAGCAAAGGATCAACAGCGAGACCGCAAAAACACATTTCATATCTCTCTGTGCTGGAACTTTCTGCTGTCTTTCTCCATTGAAATAATATCCAGCTGCTTTATTCTTCCGACCAAAGTATATGACCTCACACATTCCCACATTGTCTTTCATTTGCTGAGTTTTTGGCTACTCCCTTAACCCATCCATCTCCCTCTGTAAACTCTGTGAGTCAGCCTCAGCAGTTGCCTTTCCACAAATGTTTGTCTAATCTGTGGATGTGGCACTCGAAGTACTCCAACGATGGCCTAACTACCTCACATTTCTATCCTAACCTTCTTGCAATTGTTTTCAATACCTTGACTAAGAAAGGTAAGGACCCAAATGCATAGCCACAGCCCCATCAGTTCCAACCTTGAACACCCAGATTTCAATCATTTCCATTGACATATTGGCCATCATCATAAATACCAAACATGCAGGTAATCTGGGGTTCAGCTGGTAATGTTGACAGAATATAGCTTAGACTGACACCAACACAACCAAAACAGAAACTGCTTTGTCCATAGATTGGTAGCTCTATCTGTTGGAGCCCCAATGACCTCATGGGTACGACACTAACTTCCTAAACCAGAGATTGTGGGCTCAAGTCTTATTTGGGGTTTTGATTTTGTTGAAAACTTCACTGTGCAGCTGATCTCAATCCTGTGTGGTCACGTGACCGTGGCAACAAAATCAGGCATTCTCAATTGATCCTCAGCTGGAGAAACTTGACCTGATAGAAAATTGGCCAAACTAAATTAAACAGCAGCTATCAGCTCCAGACAACATTGCAACTAAGATCAAAGAGTTACAAAGATTCAAGAAGAACCAGTTCCAACCAGACTGAGGGTTGTATATTGGAGAAGTGTCAGCCTGAGTCAATCCACTTTATAGCTCCTGGCATGACAACAGTTAAGTGTATTGGTGTGACCCCATTGGATGATGTGAACCCAGCTCATGACCGTATTGGCCAAAGCCACAGAAGATTCAGGAAGATCAGGGAAAAGTAGGGTAGGAACCACACCTGGATGCCAGTCCCTTCGCGAAGCCTTGACTGGGCCTTGCAGTGGAATTCTGACCATTTGGTCCAACCTTGTTCAGAGAAGCCCTAGAGTGGGGTGGGAGGAGGCCATTCAGTCCATCATGTCCCCACTGACCCTCTGAAGAGCATCCCAGCCAGGCCTAACCCGTATCCTCTCACCCTGCATTCCCCAAAGCCAATCCACCGAACCTGCACATCTTTGGGCTGTGGGAGGAAATCAAAGCACCCGGAGGACCCCATCGAGAAAATGTGCAAACTCGACACAAACAGACACCCAAGGGAGGAATCAAAGCCAGGTCCCTGACACTGTGAGGCAGCAGTGCTACGCACTGAGCCACCATGCCATCCCCAGGAGGATCTCAGCAGGTTTTCAGTCATTGTGACTGTGCTGTCGCTTTCAGACGATTGACCCAAAAATCCTGCATATCCTCAACATTCTGTATTTTTCTGACACAGGGTACCACCAACACAACACAGACCTGGGGACTTTTCCAGAGGAGATGAGAAATCGACTTGACGGCGGATGAAGATCAGCCATGAAGACAAGCTTTAAAAGTCAGACACCCAAGATGGGACTTGAACCCACAATCCCTGGCTTAGGAGGCCAGTGCCTTATCCATTAGGCCACTGAGGCCACACATGTCATATTAAAATGGCAGCTTTTAAGTTTTGTTTTGCACGAACACACTGACTGTGGCTGAGCCAACACAGAGTCAGTGCCCTGGACTGAGGGCATTCCAAATCTCCTGGTTGTATATGTTTTTCTCTTTACCCCCGCACTGCTGCCTAACTGTGGTAGTGCTTATGTTTTCCCCAGCACCCATGTTGTGTGTGTGCAGGTGTGAGACACAGTGAAAGACAACAGATGGACAAATCTTTATTCAATTCCCACCACCAGGAAGAAAGGAAACACCCGAGTGGCCAGTGACAAGCATCAAAGGGAAATGCTGTGTGACCAAACAGTGAGGGGGAGGGCACTCTCTGAACAGCTCAAGGAAGTTGGTAGACACTGCGTGCTCCTTCTCCAGGGACACCCGGGCTCGAACGTAACCATTGAAGAGGGTCAGGCAATCGGCCCGAACAACCAGTTTGGCCAGGCCCAGGAGCAGACCCACGAGGAGATCCTCTGACCAACCCTCCCCCCTCGGCACTGGGTGCCCAATGATGGGGAGTGTGGGGCTGAAGTCCAACCAGAAACGGAGGAGAAGGTTTCCCAGAAAGCTAAAAAGGGAGTGCAAGCGCCCTGTTCCATGGACTCCACAGCACCACAGAACAAGCAGTTGGGCTGGGAGTCCGTGAACCACCGCAATCTGCGGACTGCCGCGTGCAATACTCTCCACCCCAGATCCCCGTGAGAAAGGGGGAGGACTCCCATGTAGAGAGCCCTTCACTGGGGATGGTCCCCACCGCCCGGTGGTAAATGGGCACGCCAGGGTGTGTCCGGGAGGTGGATGAGGGTGTGCAGCAGCAGTCTGTACAGGGCCCTCTGTGATACACCCCTGAAAGGGACAAAACTAAAACTCCGGAGACAGCTCAGGTTGTGGGGCACAGTCACCCACAGGAAGTACAGGACCCCTGGGGCCAATGTGAAATTCCGCCCGGGCAGGAGTGAGTGCAGACGGGATCCCACCGCACACCTGAGCATCCTCCAACTGGGGCACTACGTGGGGTCTGAGCACCGTCGTTTTAAGGTGTCGGATGGTGGTGGCCACGTACCGGACGTCTACCGCTGCCCTGCTCGCTATATCCTGCGGCAGCGTCCAGCCCAGACCCCCACCATCCAGCACGTCCCCGATCCTGGTCACCCTCACAGTCACGGCCCTCCCCTCCGACAGTCACTCGAACCCACGAGTACGGAGGTGCGGATTCCTGAGCGACGTCTCCCTGACGACAGCCGTTACTCCTGCCGGAGGGTAGGCGTGACGCGATTCGACCATGTTCCAGACCGTGAGCAGGTCCTGGTAAAAGACAGGCAGTGTCCTGAGAGTGACCTCCAAACCATCACGGTCCCTGAACAGGAGCTGAGTGTCGTGGTTGAGGTTACGCACCTGGTGGAAAAAATACGTCACCAGGGCACCCCGCCGAGGGGGAGGCTCAATGTAAAGGTATCGCTGCAAGGTCTGAAGGTGGAACATCGCTACCTGGGTGTGAACGCACACCAGCGACTGACCGCCCCCCTCAATATGGAGACTCAGGACCTGCGCAGTGACCCAGTGCATCTTTTTGTCCCAGAAGAAGTGAACCAACATTCTCTGGATGTCAGCGACAAAACCAGGTGGAGGGACCAAAGTGACCAGCCGGTACCACAGCATGGCAGGCACCAGCTGGTTTATGACCAACACTCGACTCCTGTGAGACAGCACTCGGAGCAGTCCTGTCCAGAGGCCTGGGCGAGGTGAGACTTTGGCCTCCAGCTCCTGCCAGTTCCCCGGCCAGGATTCCTCAGCCGGGCTGAGGTAGACCCCCAGGTCGAGGAGATGGTGGTACTCCAGCTGAACCCCCGTAACTCCTCCGGCAGAGACTCCACCCGTCACGGACTGACCAGTCGTCAGGAATATTGGGCCCAGTTGATCCTGGTGGAAGAGGCCGATGAGTACACGGCCTGGCACTCACACATCCTCCCCAGGTCAGCAGTGTCGGTGAAAGGGAGGAGCACGTGGTCAGCGTAGGCCGAGATGACCACCCCCGTGCCCGCACCACGCAGAACCAGCCCCGACAACCTCCTCCACAAGAGGCACAGGAAAGGCTCCACGCACAGGGAATCCAGCTGGCTGGACAGGGGGCAGCCTTGGTGTACACCTCTCCCAAAGTGAAGGGGCAGTGTCATGGAGCCGTTAACTTTAAAACTAATTGCACCTGCCTCCACTTGGTCCACATCCACACAAGCATTTCCTGTCATGTACCTGTCCAAATGTCTTTCTCATAGATTCCATACAGTGTGGAAACAGGCCATTTGGCCCAACAAGTCCACCCAGACTCACTCCCCTTCATGTCCTCCTGACAAATGTATCCAACCTTCACATCCCTGAACAGTCTGAGCAATTTTGCATGGCTAATTTACTTGTGGGAGGAAACTGGAGCACCTGGAGGAAACCCACACAGACACGGGGAGAAAGTGCAAAATCCACACAAACTGTTACCAGAGGCTGAAATTGAACCTCGGTCCCTGGTGCTTTGAGACAGCAGTGCTAACCACGGAGCCAACTTGGAAACTCTACACAAACAGACACCCAATCGAGGAATCAAAGCCAGGTCCCTGATGCTGTGAGGCAGCAGTGCAACCCACTGAGCCACCATGCCATCCCCAGGAGAATCTCAGCAGGTTTTCAGCCATTGTGACTGTGCTGTCTCTTTCAGACGATTCACCCCCCATCCTGCAGATCCCGGAAAATCTTGCGCAAGAACATGTTGGGCACCACTTCCCATCAGCTGAAAGCAGACATGGGGGTTTCTCCAAAGTTAATTAGAAATAACATTGACAGTGAACAAGCCATAAATAACCAGACACCCCAGATAGGACTTACACCCAAAATCCCCCGGTTAAGGAGACCAGTGCCTTATCCATTAGGCCGTTGGGGATACACCCGACAAGGTCAAATGGCAATCTTTAAATACTAAACCCTGCCCTGTCATATTGTTTTTTTCTGAGTTTTCTACTCTTACTGATTATTTTTTACCCCTTCCATTTCATGCTAAATTGTCGGCTGCTTGATAAATTGATCTTGCCTCCCATTTGGCCCCAAACGGACATTTGAGAAATCACAGCCGGTCAGACAGCGTCCGAGGAGCAGGACAGTCGACATTTCGAGCATAGGCCTGAAGAGCTTATACTCGAAACATTGACTCCCCTGCTCCTCGGATGCCACCTGACCAGCTGTACTTTTCCAGCACCACACAGTTTGACTCTGATCTCTCACATCTGCAGTGCTCACTTTCTCCCAGTCGAGAAATCAACTCAACTCCAACTTTGCAGACCCACAGTTTGAGGCAAATGGAGCAGACAGGAGAAGGGCTCAATGTTATTGTGTGCAGCACTTTCAAGATATTTGCAGTTTCTGGGGAAGGTGGAAGTGGAGATGTTGCAAAAAGCTGCATTGAGGACAAATCAACAGAATCTTAGCCGGCATTCAGCCCATTGTGGCTGTGCTGTCTCTTTCAGACAATTCACCCCAAGATCTCCCAAATCCCGGAATTACCTTGTGCAAGTTTCTATGTCACATCATTTGCCATAATCTCAACGGAGGCACAGTGATTTTTAACAGAGTACTGTCGATGAAAAATTCAGTCAGCCTGGATTGAGATGAAGTTGACATGGAATGAAAATCAGCAACAAAGCCCAGGCTTAAAACCCAAGCCCCGCAAATGGGACTTGAACCAACAATTACCAGCTGAGGGAAGCCAATGCCTTATCAATTAGGCCCCTAGGGCTCCCACTGTGGACTCTCTGTGGAAACTGTTGACCTCAAACGAGTGCTACAGCTGAGTATGTTCCAAGATTGAGGATGACATGTTGAGGGACACACGAAAGTATGGAGCAGCTGCTGTCAAGGTGTAACAGTTAAAGAACACTGTCTAAGGCCTTTCTGACCAGTTATGACATCGTCCCTTCATTTCTCAGACCCTCTTGGTGCCTCAGAATGAAGAGAAATCGTTTCCTGCCTCAGTAGAAAGATCTGCCCGAACTTGCGAGACCCCCCTTTGTGGAAGAGAACCAGCCCTATATTCGAACATTATGTTACTAATGTTCATCTGGTTGATCAGTGGAAATTAAAAGCCATGTCACACAACAGGCAGATCAATCTTTAGCTGAGTAGAAGTTCAGCAGAGAGAAACAGACTTACTTTGTGATATAATAGGTAATTCCTGTCCCATTGATCTATTAACTGCAGGGAACTTTCAGATACGTGGTATCTTTAGAGCAATGAAATATCCTCCCAAGATATATGCTTTCACTCTCAACTGAAGATGTTATAACTTCAATGGCTAAGAGTATTAACCAATAAATCAATGCCAAGCCAGTTGAAGTATTACACTTGGCACATCATCATCGCTGTAATTGCAGAATGCAGCATAACCTATTCCATCTTCTAACCTACTGACAGCCCACTTTTCAGAAGTCTCCTTACACGACTCTGAAAATAAATTAAAAGAAACCAATTAAACCAAATAAGCACAAATTAAAATGTCCCAGTCATTTAAAAAGGCTCTGTAACAAAAGTCAAAATATCCCAAGAGAGCTTACACTTACAGAGTTACAGAGTTGTACAGATCCTTCGCTCCAACTCGTCCATGCCAACCAGATATCCGAAAGTTATCTAGTCCCACAAACCAGCATTTGGTCCATATCCCTCTGAAGCCTTCTTATTCATGTCCCCATCCAGCTGCCTTTTCAATGTTACAGAGTCTTAGAGTTATACAGCACGGAAACAGACCCTTTGGTCCAACTCGTCTATGCCGACAAGATATCCTGAATTAATCTAGTCCGACTTGCCAGCATTTGGCCCATATCCCTCTCAACCCACCCTGTTCATATACCCCCATCCCGATGCCTTTTAAATGTTTTGGAGGAGCCGGTGTTAGACTGGGGTGGACAAAGTTAAAAATCACACAACACCAGGTTATAGCCCAGCGGGTTTATTTGGAAGCACTAGCTTTCGAAGCGATGCTCCTTCACTGGGTGGTTGTCTTCACCTGATGAAGGAGCAGCGCTCTGAAAGCCAGTGCTTCCAAATAAACCTGTGGGATTATAACCTGGTGTTGTGTGACTTTTAACTTCTAAATGTTGTTATTGTACCAGCCTCCACCACATCCTCTTGCAGCATGTTCCATATAAGCACCACCCTCTGCATGAAAAGGTTGCCCCTGAGGTTCCTTTTAAATTATTATTCCTCTCGCCGTAAACTTTTTCCCCTCTGCTTTTTGTACTCCCCCATCCTGGGGAAAAGACTGAAGCTATTCACCCTATCCATGTTCTTCATGATTTTATAAACCTCGATAAGGCCTCCCTTCAGCCTCCAACACTACAGAGAAAATAGCCTCAGTCTATTCGTCCTCCCCCATAGCACAAACCCTGTAACCCTTGCAAAACCCTTGTAAATCTTTTCTGAATGCTTGCAAGTTTTACAACATCTTTCTATAGCAGGGAAACCAGAATTGAACACAGTATTCCAAAAGGTGGCCTCACCAATATCCTGTACAGCCACAACCCAACATCCCAATTCCTATACTCAATGCACTGACTCATAAAGGCAAGTGGATCAAATGCCTTCTTCACTGTGCTATCCACCTGCAACTCCTTCTCTTCCTAATCTGTGTGTATGTGAGTTACAATAATCTTTTTGCATTCTGATATGAATAGTTTCACTCTTTTGTTAATTCAAAATATCCAGGTTTAATTGGCTACTTTTAAACACCAATTCAATTGGTTTGGGAGGAAGACATCCACAAGAAAGGGTCCCTTTTTAAATTAACCTGTTAGTGACCAACCAAGGATCCAGGTCAATGAAGAAAGGAAACCAATTTATCTCTGCTCACCTCGGAGCTTAACAATTTGGGATATCTGTCTGGAACTGTAATAAAGTGGGGAACAATTCTCATACCAACCTCTCTTTGTACGTGCTCCATGTATTTACGAAACAATGCCCTTCACCAGAACATCTCAGTGATATATTTAACAGTCCATTCACATTAATCACTCCAAGGGCATGGTCTACATTAAGAATATAAACAGTAAGTGTTGAAACTCTCAGGTTCGGAAGCATCTGCTGAAAAAAACAAAATGAATATTGCAAATTGAGAATTGTGTTTCTCTCCACAGATGCTACCTGACCTGCATTTCAACATTGCCTGATTTTATTGCAGATTTCCAGCACTTGTGGTATTTAACTTGTGTATAATTTTTTTACGGAAGGAGAATGGAGACTTGAAAACATTGAATGGGACTTTTGCTCATTAACCTCTTGGGAATTGTCTGCTATTGAATGATTTGATTCAGAGTTTAGACAAGGTGCAATCATGACAAAGTCTGTGGGATTGTACTTATTATATATCAAGGAACAGCTCATCAAATAAGGCAATCCTCTGAAACATATGAATTCTCACCTCAAGTTTGGGGAGAATGGTATAAAGGATAAGTATTCGATGGGGTGAGATCTGATCAACTTCAGAAAAACTTTGATCTTAAAACTACAATTCTACAGTGAAAGTGAAATATTGCGAAGTGTATGGTTAATTGTCCATGATATTTGTTCCTCCTTATTTAATTTCCATAAGTATCTGTAGAGTAATTTATAAACATATATTTACGAACCATTGTCATGCATTATTTTGGTAATTTTATAATTTGCCATTACTTTCTCTTCACCTTATTCAAGGAGAGTGTTTATTACAGTGAGTGATACCACACAGTATTTCAATTGCACTGAATTGGTTTTGAAAGATAACTCAATAAATGCAGGTTAATGCTGTAGATGGTTCCTGTCGATATATTTCGTTGACCTGTTCAGACGTGTTATGATGTTAAGTCTTAGGCAGAAAGAGGAAGAAGGTATAAGTAAGGTTCAAGAAACTGAAGACAGACAGAGCCCTGGAGATAACAGGAATGAACTCAAACTTGGAAATAGAGAATTGGACGGGACCATGCAATGTTTATGGAAAACAGGATTAAGGAACCTCCAAGGCATTTTACAGAGGGATAACAAGCAACAGGTCGCAAGCGAAAGAGTAAGTCTTCTCAGAGCAAAGGAGGGAATTTACACATGGAGCCGGAGGAAGTGGGTGAGGTTCTTAATGAATAAACTGCATTGGTATTTCCAAAGGATTCTGGGTAGTCCAAGATGGAGGACGGGAAAAAGTTGTGACTGTAAGAGCTGCCCCTTTTTTGAGGCATTTTAGGTGTTGGGGGTGATTTCCTCAAATTCCAGGAGCAGCAATTACTGTTTTATTATGCAACTTTGGAGAAAAGAAAATTCAAAACAACGGCACTTTTAAAAGGAAGAAAATCAGACAAAGAAAGTGAGTACATGGTCAGGAGGGCGGGAGGGAAGAAACCTACACTGCTCACTGATATGGATAGGAAGGGTCGAGAGGGATATGGGCCCAGTGTGGGCGAATGGGACGGGATTAGATTAGGGTATGGGGTCGGCATGGATGGGTTGGAGCGAAGGGTCTGTTTCCATGCTGTACATCTCTATGACTCTATGACATGGTGGATGGTTAGTCTTGTATATTGATATTCTAGAGCGTGTCAATATTAAAAAGGAGGTGTTGGGTGTTTTGAAAAGCATTAAGGTAGACAAGTCCCAAGACCTGATGGAATGTATCATAGAATCCTGAGAGAGGCAGGTGTGGAAATTGCGACGGATTTTCCAAAATATTTGTATCCTTTATAGTCACAGGAGAATTCCCAGAGGACTGGAGAATACCCAATGTTGTTTCTTTCTTTAAGAATGGCAAAAAGAATAATTCAGGAAATTAAAGGCCAGATTGGCTTCCTGCAACTTCCTGTTATTCATTGTTTGGACATCACTGTCTGTGCCTGGATGGTACCCTCTGGAAGTCACTCTGTAAAGATCTCCACCCCTCTACCTTGGGGACTCAGGATCTCAAGGTGTTCCTCTCTTTGGCCAAGGTTTCGGTCCATGTGCAATGGTTTCCTGAATGTGGTCCCTGTGAAGTGCCTTGTGCCATGAAAAGGGATCACTCCATACAGGCTGTAGTTGGGTTGAAGTGTTATGGAGAGCAGGCAGGAAAGTGGAGTTGAGGTCGAGATGAGATCAGCCATGATCGTGTGGAATGACAAAGCAGGCTCGAGGAGCTGAATTGCCGAATTTTTAAGATCTCTCTGCTCGGCCACTTTTCGTTGTTGCCTGTCCCGAAGCCCGCCTTGGAGAATGGTTACCTGAAAGATTGAGATGGAAAGTACTGACCGTTGAAGTGATCTCCGACTGGGAGGGAACACCTCTGTTTGGTGATTGTGACGCGGTCCCCATTCATCTGTTGCCGTAGCCTCTGCTCGGTCTCGCCAATGTACCATGCATTGGGCATCCTTCCCTGCAGCGTATGAGATAGAAAACGTTGGCCGAGTCACATGAGTACCTGCCGCGTACATGGTGGGAGATGTCCCCATGTGTAATGGCAGTATCCATGGCGACACTCTGACACGTTTTACAGTGTCTGCTGTGACAGGGTTGTTTGGTGTTGTCCTGAAGGCCGGGCAGTTTGCTGTTAACAATGGTCTGTTTAAGGTTTGGTGGCTGTTTAAAGGTGAGAAGTGGAGGGGTGGGGAAGGTCTTGGCGAGGTGCTCATCCTCATCGATAATGTGTTGCAGGCTGTGGAGAATGTGACGTAGTTTCTCAGCTCCTGGTAAGTACTGGACAATGAAGGGTACCCTGTTGGTTGCAGCTCGTGTCTGTCTCCTGAGGAGGTCATTGCAGTTTCTCCCTGGGGCATGTCAGAACTGGCGATTGACGAGTTAAGCATCGTATCACATTCTTATCAGGGCATCCTTGTGTACTTCCAAGTGCCCCTCACATTCCCCCCTCACCTGAACAGATCCTGTGTAAGTGTACGGCTTGTACAGAGGGGACGGCTGTTTTAATATGTTGAGGGTGGGTTTGTGGTTGAGTGAGGTGCTGTGGTGTCCATCCTTGATGGAGATGCATGTGTCCAAGAATGAGACAGATACTAAACAGGAGTCCATGGTGAGTTTGATGGTGGGATGAAACTCGTGAAATGTTGGTGAACATAAATGTTGGGAGAGTGCAGCATTGTTCTGACATGAACACAACCAAGGTTGAGGGGATCAATTCTCCTGACATGGCCCCAGAAGCACGTGTTGTCCCAGTGACCGAACAGCTACATCTCTGATCTTCTAAGCTACTGCCTGTGGTTTACATCCCTTCTGGGGATACTTTCAATTTAAACATTTTCACCAATTAAAACCCTCTCACTGCATTATCTCCATTCAAATTAAGTTAATCTCTGACCTAATGTCTCTAAAACTCTACATGGCTGCTTTGAGATCATGGAATTAAAACATTTCCAAGTCAGTTTGATACATGTGGCAACAAACGTTTGATAAACTGGAGCGAAAGGGAGTGGAATTAATTTCTCAGCTCTCCCAAAGAGACAGCATTGACATGATGGGCTTCAGTATATACAGTCACATTCGAAGATTCATTGATCTGAAATTGAACAGTCAAATGTCTGTTTCACCACAGTCGCCTCATCTGTTGTTCGTTTCCTCACTGATGCAGGAATTAACATTGACCCATTTGTTCTTGTCTTTCTGGGACCATTACTTCAATGTTCGCTGTACAAACATTGAGCTTGCTTGACCCCTATACTGTCCTGTTGGTATTTAACAGGAAAACATGCAGGTGAAATAAAGTTATTCCACACTCAATAATTTATATTTACATTCAATGAGTTGGACCAAGATAACAGTGACCCTAAGGGTGGAAGATTCATTGAAAATATTTGATTTGCAAGTAATGATAGACACAGTGAAAAGCTTTGTCTTGTGAGCAATACAGGCAGCTCACAGAGTTCAGTAGCATAGATAAGTAAATAATCGGGAAACAGCAGCAGGAACAAAAACACAGGTACAGGTGAATATTGAGAGTCTGTGAGACCGTTCAGTATTCTAACAACAGTCGGGTAGAAACTGTTTCAAAACCGGTTGGTGCGTGCGTTCAGGCTTCTGTACCTTCTCCCCGATGGTAGAGGTTGTAGAAAAACATTGCCAGGGTGGGATGGATCTTTGAGAATGCTGGAGACCTTTCCTTGACAGTTGGCCTGGTAGATGGATTCTATAGATGGGAGGTTGGCCTTTGTGATTGTCTGGGCCGAGTTCACCACTCTCTGTAACTGTCTCCGATCTTGAATGGTACAGTTGCCATACCAGGTAGTGAGACATCCAGACAGAATGCTGTCGATGGTGCACCTATAAACGTTAGCAAGGGTATTCTCTGTCAGTAATATCCGATGTTCTGGCGGGATCAGTGTTGAAGGGTTGGTTTGTTGATGAGAGTGTGATGAGAGCTGGCTTCCAAAAGCAAACTCTCCAACCGCACTCTTAGGAATCTTGTCCCCATCCAGAAACAGCAGCCACTTGATCACCACCTTCAACATTCAATCCTGCAGATCCTCGAAAATCTTGTGCAAGATCATGTTGGATACCACTGACCATCAACTGAATGCAGAGATGGGGATTTTTCCAAAATAGATTAGAAATAAAGGATAAGCCGCAGAGACACCCCAGATGGGACTTGAACCCACAATTCCTGGCTGAGGAAGCCAGTGCCTTATCCATTAGGCCACTGGGGCCCCACATGCTGTCTGTCAATGGCAGCCTTTAAATACTGCACCCTGACCTCTCATCGTGTGTGTTTCTGTGTGTTGTACTCTCACTGATTGGTTCTTAACCCTTCCATCTCATGCCACATTGTTGACTACTTGATAAATTGATCCCACCTCCCATTTCTCCCCAAATGGACAGATGAGAAATCAACCAAACTCCAACTTTGCACAACTCAAGTCTGAGGAAAATGGAGCAGACAGGAAAATAGCAAAGGGCTCAATGTTATTTTGTGCAGCACTTTCAAGATATTTGCAGTTACTGGGGCAGGTGGAAGTGGAGATGTTGCAAAAAGCTGCATTGAGGACAATTCAACAGGATCTTTGCGGGCATTCAGCCCATTGTGGCTGTGCTGTCTCTTTCAGACAATTCACTCCAAGTTCTCCCAAATCCCGGAATTATCTTGTATAAGTTTCCACTAAACAGAATTTGCCATAATCTCAACACAGGCACAATGATTTTTAACAGAGTAGTTAAAAAATCCAGTCAATTTGGATTGAGATGAAGTTGATATGGGATGAAAATCAGCCACTGCAAAGACCAGGCTTAAAAATGACAATGAACAGAGATCGTTTCCTGCCCAAGTACAAAATGCCTTTCTTTCCACAACGATACAGAAGGTTTGAGAAATGTCAATATTCCAATGGTTTGTTGGTTCTTTTCTCTCTGCATAGACTGTACACAACTGATTTAGAACCTTTGTATGCATTTCCAAATGATGTTACAAACTGTTTCAATACTTTTTGAACAAATTCAAGTTGAAACGCAAATCAAATTTAGTCTCCCTTTGTCCCCATCACCAACAAGAATACTTGAGTAAAGTTGTGAGGAATTCATCAGACCAATGAGACTCCAGGAATTCTTCCAAGATGTCAGCAATGATCCCAATGAGCCAACCAACGAACGGGAACAGTCATCAGAGAGATCCATCGTGGAGCGACCAAAGAAGGAGTCGATTTGTATCCCTGCGGAGGGCCGCTGTCCTGGCCTTGAGATGTATGCTCAACCGTCAGGAGATGGGTGAATGACAGATTTAAAAATCACACAACACCAGGTTAGAGTCGAACATGTGGAAGCACTAGGTTTCGGAGCACTGCTCCTTCATCAGGTGATTGTGGAAAATAAGATTGCAGGACACAGAATTTATAGCAAATGTTGACAGTGTGATGCAACTGAAATTGTATCTTGAGAAAGATCTGGATTGTTTGTGAAGTGTCTCATCTTTTAGAATGGCCAGGTTGGTTTTCGTTCTTTCATATGTAAATTGCAAAACTTTTATCAAACGTTACCTTCTCAAGTGAACTTTAACAATTGGTGTCATGTTGGCCCAGATGATGTATTGAAGGTGTGAGCTCCCCTGTGTGAGGCTGTCTGTGCCACAATGGTCAGACTGATTCTAATCTAATAAACAGATTTACAGCATCTTACATGGATTCATACAGTTTTTGAGTAAAGTAAAATGTAATTCTGTAAGTACAAGTTCATCCCACAAAATAACATGTGTATCTGTATATGGGTGTGTGTATATGTGTGTGTGTGTGTATGTGTGTGTGGGTGTGTATGTGTGTGTTTGTGTGTGTGTCTATGAATGTGTGTGTTTGTGTGTGTGTATGTACGTGTGTGTATATGTGCGTATGTGTGTATATGTGTGTAGGTGTGTATGTGTGTGTATATGTGTGTGTGCATGTGTGTGTGCATATGTGTGTGTGTATATGTGTGTGTGGGTGTGTATGTGTATGTGTGTGTATATGAGTGTAGGTGTGTATGTGTGTGTATGTGTGTGTGTGTGTATGTGTATGTATGGGTGTGTGCATATGTGTGTGTTAATATGTGTATGTATGTGTGTGGGTGTGTGTGTGGTTGTGTATGTATGAGTATATGTGTGTGTGTATGGATGTGTATGTGGGTGTGTATGTGCATATGTGTATGTGTGTGTGTGCATGTGTGTGTTTGTGTGTGTGTGTGTGTATGTGCGTGCATGTATGTTTTTGTGTGTATCTGTGAGTGTGTATATGTATATGTGTGTGTATGTATGTGTATATGTGTATGTGTGTGTGCATGTATGTGTGTATGTGTATGTATATGTGTGTGCATGTGTGTGTGTATATGTCAGTGTCTGGGTGTGTGTATGTGTATGTGTGTGTATGTTGTGCATGTGTATGTGTATGTGCATGTGTGTGTTTGTGTGTGTGTATGTGTTTGTGTGTATGTGTGTGTATATGTGTGTATGTGTGTATTTGTGTGTGTGTGTGTGTGTGTGTGTGTGTGTGTGTGTGTAGGTGAATGGGGTCACCTGTAATGTCCCAGTTGAGGCCATCTCCATTGTTCCCAAACTTGGTGATCAGCCTCTGCTCGTCCACTTTTCATTGTTGCTTGTCCCGAAATCCCCCTTGGAGGACGCGCGCGCCCACACACACACACACACGCACACGCACATGCCCAAACACACGCACACACACATACACGCGCACACACACACGCACACACATACACTCACGCACGCACACACACACACACACACACATGCACATATAAGTTTGTTGGGTGAATTTATATTTGCAGAACTACATTTTACTTTGCTCAAAAACTGCATGAACTACAGAGCTAAGGAGAGAATTGTGGCAGCTCCCAGAATCAGGTGACTCAGTGGTTAGCACTGCTGCCTCACAATACCAGGGTCCCAGGTTCAATTCCAGCCTTAGATAACTGCCTGTGTGGAGTTTGCACATTGCTCTGGCGTCCCCCCACAGTACAAAGGTGAATTGGCCATGTTAAATTGACCATCGTGTTACCTGTTTCCACACTGTCGGTAGTCTAATCCAGGGGAAGGATCTGAAGGCCCTAATTTACGAGGGCTCTAAGCTCATGCCTTTCCAGGTCTTCTCAGCGGTGGTAAACCAGAAAAGAAAACCTTACGATGATGAGCCTAAGACATAGGAATGGAAGTAAGGCCATTCAGCCCATCGGGTCCACCCCGCCATTCAGTCGTGAATGATGGGCATTTCAACGCCACTTTGTGGCACTCTCATCGTTCACCCTTAATTCCTTGCGCGATCAAGAATTTATCAATCTCTGCCCTGAAGACAATTAACGTCCTGGCCTCTGCTGCGCTCCACGGCAATGAATTCCACAGGCCCACCACTCTCTGCCTGAAGAAATGTCTCCTCATTTCTGTTCTAAATTGAACCCCCTCTAATTCTCAGGCTGTGCCCATGGGTCCTGAGGGAAACACATTCCCAGCATCCACCCTTTCTAAGCCATGCACTATCTAGTAAATTTGTATTAGATCTCCCCTCAACCTTCTAAACTCTAATCAATACAATCCCAGGATCCTTAGCTGTTCATTGTATGTTAAGCCTCCCATTCCAGGGATCATCCGTGTGAATCTCCGCTGGACATGCTCCAGTGCCAGTATGTCCTTCCTGAGGTGTGGAGCCCAAAATTGGATACAGTATTTCAAATGGGGACTAACCAGAGCTTTATAAAGTCTCAGAAGGACATCGCTGCTTTTACATTCCAACCCTCTTGAGATAAATGGCAACATTACATTTGTTTTCTTAACCACGGACTCAACCTGCAAGTCAATCTTTAGAGATTCCTGGACTATCATTCCCAGATCCCTTTGTACTTTGGCTTTATGAATTTTCTCACTGTTTACAAAATAGTCCATGCCTGTATTCCTTTTTCCAAAGTGCAAGTCCTAGCATTTGCTCAGGTTGAATTTCATCAGCCATTTCCTGGACCACTCTCCTAAACTGTCTAAATCTTACTGCAGCCTCCCCACCTCCTCAGAACGACCTGCTTGTCTGCCTAACTTTGCATCATTGGTGAACTTCGCCAGAATGTCCCCCAGTCCCTTCATCCAGATCATTAATATATAAAGTGAACAGCTGTGACCCCAACACTGAACCCTAGCCTCTACTATTTCCTCAGCCACCTCCCTCAGAGCTCTAGGATGGAGACCGGGAGCCGGGAGATTTATCAATTTTTACACCTTTGAGCTTTTCTACCACTTCCTCTTTTGTAATGGCTACCGTACTCAAATCTGTCCCCTGACTCTCCTTAATTGTTAGGATAATGCTCATGTCTTCCACTGTGAAGACTGACACAAAGTATTTACCAAGTTCTTCAGCCATTTCCTTATCTCCCTTCACGAACCTTCCTGCATCAATTTGGAACGGCCCAATTTCTAATTTTGCCTCTCATTTGTTTCTTTTGTATTGAAAGAAACTTTACCAATCATTTCTAATATTACTGGCTAGCTTATCTTCATATTTGATCCTCTCCTTCCTATTTCTATGTCTTTGTTATCCTCTGTTTGTTTTTGTCAGCTTCCCAATCTTCTGATTTCCCAGTGCTCTTGGCCACTTTGTAGCCTCTCTCTTTCCCTATGATACATTTCCTGACTTCCTTTGTCAGCCCTGGCCGTTTAATTCCTGCACCCTGACGGATAATGTTTCTGCCAAGAGAAGACTGAGGGAGTTTGGGATCCAGTACTCTCTGAGGTATCCGGCAGTGCTCCGATAACCTTACATGGATCCGTACATCTCTTTGATACATCGGAGAAGGTAAGAGACTTTGTGGACAAATTAACCGAATCTGAACAATTTACTATCTACAAAGAGTGTTGTTTGATTAGATTACTCACAGTGTGGAAACAGGCCCTTCGGCCCAACAAGTCCACACCGACCCGCCGAAGCGTATACCACCCAGACCCATACTCCTACATTTACCCCTTCACCTCACACTACGGACAATTTAGCATGGCCAATTCACCGAATCTGCACATTTTTGAACTGTGGGAGGAAACCGGAGCACCCAAAGGAAACCCACACAGACACGGGGAGAATGTACAAACTCCACACAGAGAGTCGCCTGAGGCGGGAATTGAACCCAGGTCTCTCGCGCTGTGAGGCAGCAGTGCTGAGCAGTGTGCCGCCACGCGGTTTGGTTACAACTTTGTTGTTTTTTAAAAAAACCGAGGAAGTCCAGTTGGAGCGTTCTTTTCCTTGTTTTCCCTATTGGTAATAATCCGGTTTAAACTGGGTTTGGTGGCGGTTGAGATGTGTACTTTCAATTTCTAAGTGAAGTTATACCAGAGGATGGGTGGGGTATTTACCCTATCGATCTTAAATGTTCTTTTCTTTATTCACATTGCTATTCTATGGTGTACTTACTTTCTATTCTGCTTGTGTTTGTGGTACGGCTCTCGCTAGAAGGAGGGAAACTGGTTGGGATGGCTGGATGCCCACTTGTGGGCAGTTTGGGATGCGTTATTGCCCCCTTTGGGCAGGAGGTGAGTTTCCCTATTCGGCGCCATTGGCGCTCTATATGGTGGTTTGTATGCTTTTAATCTTTGATAGTTTTGTAGGTTTGTTAAATGTAGTGGTTTCAGTTTATGCAGTTTTTATATTTGATGGATCATATGACACTAAGGCTCAGTGATTTGTGGTTCGAGTTCCTCCTGTCTGGAATTTACATGTTACTGCAGAAGGTTAAGGCTAATGATGTGATTAAATGGTGAACCTGGAATATCAAGGGAAGTCACTCACCAATTAAGAGGAAGAAGGTACTCTTGAGTCTTAGAAAGGAGAAAGTGGATATTCCTTTGTTACAGGAGACGCACTTGGATGACAGGAAGCATTTGAAACTACAGCAGAATGTCTTTGATCGGGTTTACTTCACATCATTTAATACCAGAAGTAGGGGAGTGGCTGTATTGGTGAGGAGGAATCTCGCATTTAAGTTACCAGAGTGTGTTAAAGACACACAAAGAGGAGGTTTGTAATTCTTAACGCCTTGATAAATGGGGAAGAATATGATGTTTTAAATGCTTATTGCCCTCCAGCTCATCCTCTCAACATTTTGTTAGATGCGTTTTCTAAATTGATCAGTCTAGGGTCCTGGCATATCATTATAGGGGGAGATTTTAACTGTCTCATGGATCCCACAGTACAGAGGTTGCCCAAAGCCACCCCCCCGACCCCGATACCCTCTGTACAAACTGAACAATTAGTGGATCTGTGTGTGGAGTGAGGGTTGGTGGACATCTGGAGGTGTCTCCACCCTACAGGCAGGGATTTTACGTTTTTTCCCAATCCACAGATGTCACACCAGGATTGATTTTTTTTCCAATCCCTGTTGCAACCCTGGACTTGGTGGTACCTTGTACGATCGGTAATATTACCATCTCTGATCACACTCCAGTGTACCTGTTGGTTCAGATTAAGGACGTTACAGTGGGTCCAAGGCACCGGCAAATGGATCCCTTTATCCTCAAGGATAATACATTTGTGTAGGATTTCTCTCAGGAATTTTGGGCATTCTAGACATTAACTCACCCTCGATTAGTAGCCCATCCTTCCTTTCGGAAATTGCCGAAGCCTATGCCAGTGGGTTAGTTAATTCCTACTCTGCCAGTAGGAGGCAGCAGAATGGTGAGCAGCAAAGTCTCCTCAAAGCACGGTTGAAAGCAGCTGAGAAGGCCTACTTTGATAGGCCCTCATTGGTCAAGTTACAGAGGATTACGGTATTGCGGTCTGCATTGAATTCCATGCTCACGCAGACAGCAAAGAACAAGCTTAGTTTTGCAAAGCAAAGGTTGTATGATCATGGAGACAGGTCCAGTAAATTCTTAGCGTATCTCGCTAGGAAAAGGAGAGCCCCGCAAGCCATTACAGTGATTAGGGAAGGGTCTGGGAACCGAACGTGTGACTCCAAAAAGATTAATGTGTCATTCCAGAGATTTTACTCTAAGTTATATCAATCTGAGGTTTGTGAGGAGGGGGTGGGCCAAAATGGAGGCTTTATTCAAGGATCTGGAGCTCCTGGGTGTGACCCCTGAACAAGGGTCTTTTCTCAATGCCCCTTATCAGAGCAAGAGGTGCAGGAGGCTGTGAAGCAGCTTCAGAGTGGAAAGGCACCCGGTCCTGATGGACTTCCCAGCGAATTGTAGAAGGAATTTATAAACATATTGTCAGGCCCGATGTTCAACATGTTTAATGACTCATACAACCATGTTTGTCTCCTGCCATCTCTGAGAGAGGCCAATATTTCTCTTATTCTTAAAAAAGGGAAGGTCCTGGGGGACTGTGCTTTGTACAGGCCCATTTCACTCTTAAATGTGAACTTTAAAATCCTCTCTAATACTCTTGTGTTAAGGCTGGAGACTGTGTTACCTTCTATTGTTAAAGAGGACCAGACGGGCTTCATAAAGGGCCGCAGATCCACCAATAATGTTAGGAGGCTGCTTAATGTAATTCAAGTGTGTCAACAACAGTCAATATAGGGATTGGTGATTTCTCTAGATACAGAGAAGGCGCTTGACCGAGTTGAGAAGCCGTACCTTTTCTATACTCTGGAGCGGTTTGTTTTGGGCGAAGGTTTTATAAGATGGGTAAAGGTTCTCCACAATGACCCTCTCACTGCAATCATCACCAACAGGGTGTGATCAAGCAATTTTCACATTTTTTGGGTCAGCCGGCAGGTCTGTTCCCTTTTGCCACTGCTTTTTACAGTGAGGATTGAATCATTGGTGGAGGCTATTCATAGGGATCCCAATATATCAGCTCCAGACGTGGGGTCAAATTTACATCAGAGTTTATTGTATGTGGACGCTGTCCTAATTCTTTCGTCAAATCCAGCAGTTTTAGTACCTCGCCTGTTAGCATGCATCTGTGTGTTTGGCACCTTTTTGGGGAACAAGATTAATGTTGCAAAATCAGAGGCTATGCCTCTGGGTGGTCTTATGAAAGTGTTAAGTCTTGAGGGTGAATATCGATTCCCATTTAAATGGTCACAGGGGGGTTTTGTGTATTTGAGCATGTTCATTACTCCAGTTCTGAATCGGCTGTTCAAAGCCAATTTTGTTCAATTATTTGACAAAATCAAACAAGACCTTCAAAGATGGAGGCGCTTCTGGTCTTGTGGTTGGGTCGGATAGCGTTTATTAAGATGAATATTCTCCCTCGTTTACTATACCCTGTATGGATGCTCCCCCTGATTTTCGATAAGCAAACATTCAGGAGACTGAACGGCTGGTTCAGCCCCTTTATTTGACATCGTCAGTGGCCCCTCATTAAATGAGCTAAACTGCGATTTTCTCACAGACTGGGGGGAGTGGATCTCCCAGACATTAAAAGCTACCAACTAAGCTCACTTTTATCATACATGAGTGATTGGGCTTGTGGGGACCCTCTTTCAATATGGTTAGATATTGAAACCTCCCAGGCTAAGGTGACCCCTTACTCGCTTGCTGTGTTTGGACAAAATGAGGACAGTTAGGGAATATTGCCATAACCCAATAGTTATCAATACTGTTAAAGCATGGAGGGCAATTCGGCAGAGGGAAGGCAATATTGGCAAGACATCTTCTCTTACACCGGGTATGCCGGGTTTTCAACCAGGGGGGATAGATTCAGGATCCAAACATTGGGCAGCTAGGGGTGTGTCTTGCGTGGGTGATTTGTTTGAGGGAGACACAATGATGTCCTTCGATCAGTTAGCACAGAAACACAAGCTACCGAACAGGGACCTCTTTTGTTTATTTCAGATTCGAGATTGTATTAAAAAAAGATGACACTTTTGACTGATCCCTCCAAGTCCGACATAGAGAGAGGGGTGATTTAGCCTTATCTCCTGCAGACCCCACAAAGTTCTGTATTTTTCTGACACAACATCCCACCAAACCCAACACAGACCTGGGGACGCTTCCAGGGGAGATGAGAAATCGACTTGACACCAGACAAAGAATATCAGCCGTGAAGACAAGGCTTAAAAGTTAGCCATCCCAGATGGGACTTGAACTCACAATCACAGGCTGAGGCAGTCAGTGTCTTATCCATTAGACCACTACGGCCTCATATACAAAGGTGAAATGGCAGCCTGTAAATACTGCACCCTGAACCTCTCATATTGTGTTCTTCTCTGAGTTTTATACTCACACTGATTGTTTGTCCCCCCTCCATCTCACACTAAATCATTGGCTGCTTGATAAAATTGATCTTACCTCCCATTTCTCCCCAAACAGACAGATTGGAAATCCACCAGACTTCAACGTTGCACAACTGAAGTCTGAGGAAAATGGAGCAGACAGGAAAATAGCAAAGGGCTCAGTGTTATTTTGTGCAGCACTTTCAAGATATTTGCAGTTAGTGGGGAAGGTGGAAGTGGAGATGTTGCAAACAGCTGCATTGAGGACAAATCAACAGAATCTTATCGGGTATTCAGCCCATTGTGGCTGTGCTGTCTCTTTCAGACAATTCTCCCCAAGATCTCCCAAATCCTGGAATTGCCTTGTGCAAGTTTCTATTACACATCATTCGCCATAATGTCAGCACAGGCACAGTGATTTTGAACAAAATAGTTTGAAAAATGCAGTCAATTTGGATTGTGATGAAGTTGGCATGGGACAAAAGTCAGCTACAAAGCTAGAAATCCACCAAACTCCAACTTTGCACAACTCAAGTCTGACGAAAATGGAGCAGCCAGGAAAAAAGCAAAGGGCTCAATGTTATTTTGTGCAGCACTTTCAAGATATTTGCAGTTACTGGGGAAGGAGTAAGTGGAGATGTTGCAAAAAGCTGCATTGAGGATAATTCAACA
The DNA here is from genome assembly GCF_047496795.1 of Chiloscyllium punctatum. NCBI lineage: Eukaryota > Metazoa > Chordata > Chondrichthyes > Orectolobiformes > Hemiscylliidae > Chiloscyllium > Chiloscyllium punctatum. The sequence continues at coordinate 76,614,591 of NC_092756.1, read as the reverse complement.
GGATCTTAGCAGGCATTCAGCCCATTGGGGCTGTGCTGTCTCTTTCAGACAATTCACCCCAAGATCTCCCAAACCCTGGAAAAACCTTGTGCAAGTTTCTACTAAAGAGCATTTGCAATACTCTCGAAGCAGGCAAGTGATTTTTAACGGAGTAGTTGAAAAATCCAGTCAATTTGGATTGAGATGGAGTTGATATGGGATGAAAATCAGCCACCACAAAGACCAGGCTTAAAAAGTTTCCTGATGAAGGGCTTTTGCCCGAAACGTTGATTTCGCTGCTCGTTGGATGCTGCCTGAACTGCTGTGCTCTTCCAGCACCACTAATCCAGTATTTGGTTTTCAGCATCTGCAGTCATTGTTTTTACCTTAAAAAGTCAACACCCCAAAAGGGATTTGAATCTCCAATCCACTACATCAGAAGCTACAGTCTTACCCATTAAGCCACAAAAACTCCGTGCCAATACTCTACTGGGAATAGTTGATCTTAAATGAGTGCGACAGCCGAGCATATTCCAAGATCTGTAACGACACACTGAGGGATACACTAAAGTTTCGGTCAGCTGCTGCCAAGTTGTAACAGGGAAACAACACAGTCTCAGGTCTTTCTGACAAATTATCACATCGTCCTTTCAGTTCTCAGACCCTCTTGGTGCCTGACAATGAACAGAGATCGGTTCTGCCCAAGTACAAAATACCTTTTTTTTTCACGACACAGAACTTTGAGAAATGTCAAAATTCCAGTGTTTTGTTGGGTCTATCTCTCTGCATAGACTGTACTCAACTGTATAGAGCCTTTGTATGCATTTCTATTTAATTTTTTTATGACTAAAGTATTTTTAAAAAATAAACAAAATCTGGAGAGAGAGAAGATCTGCCCGAACTTGCGAGACCCCTCTTGATGGAAGAGAGCCAGCCCATATATCGGGACAGGAAGGAGATTCCAATGGCCCAACATGGATTGTTCCAGTTAATACCCTCGCCTCCTTGACCACAAAGTGAAGTGGGAGATGGCATGGGGCAGGGTGACACGAGGCACACGGACACACAAGATGGCCATAAGTTGGCCACTTGGCACACAAGATGGCCGCCAGACCACAAGATGGAGAGAGACAGCAGAGCAAACACAGACACTGCCTGGGGCCACCAGAATGCCAGCACAATGCACTCACAACCGAGTTGATTATTTTAAGTCAGATTGGAGAGACAATACACATGAATAACATACACTGCCTGCCGAAGGGTCTGGGTCAGACAACACCTTTGACAGAAATGCTAAGTGTTCGATGCAGACTCAGTACAGAGTGATAATAGCCAGTGCTGCAGTCATCGTCCTTCTCAGGAAGAGCGATTAGGACCCATTACTACAGCAACGGACTTCCGCACAGACGCTGAAACTGACAACAACTGCACTGAAATTAACAAAGGCCACACTGGAACTGACAATAACTGCACCGAAACGATCAAGGATTCTGCAATGTTTACAATAAACAAGCCATGTTACAGAGACAATAACCTCATCACTGAACTATTATATCACAAAATGTATAACAATATCTTGACCATGTGCTCCGGGTTGAGAGAAGAATCACAGCTGACCACTGTGCTGTTGGTGCTGCTCTCTCCCCGGAGCTCCGGGATTTCCTTGGACAATAAACTCTGTTGGTGAACCCCGACTCTGACTCAGAGGCTGGTGATTTTCAGCAGTTGCCTTCCCACAAATGTTTGTCCAATCTGTGTACGCCAACGATGGCCTAACTACCTCACATCTCCATCATAGCCTCCTTGCAACTGTATTCAATACCTTGACTAAGAAAGGTAAGGGCCCAAATGCATAGCCACAGCCCCATCAGTTGCAACCTTGAACACCGAGATTTCAATTATTTCCATTGACATATTGGACCTTACCATAAATACCAAACATGCAGGTAATCTTGGCTTCAGCTGGTAATGATGACAGAATATAGCTTACTCTGACACCAACACAACCAAACCAGAAGCTGCTTTGTCCATAGATTGGTAGCTCTATCTGTTGGAGCCCCAGTGATCCCATGGGTAAGGCACTAACTTCCTAAACCAGAGATTGTGGGCTCAAATCTTATTTGGGGTATTGATTTTGTTGAAACCTTCACTGTGCAGCTGATCTCAATCCTGTGTGGTCACGTGCCCATGGCAACAAAATCAGGCATTCTCAATTGATCCTCAGCTGGAGAAATTTGACCTGACCGAAAATTGGCCAAACTAAATTAAACAGCAGCTATCAGCTCCAGAGAACAGTGCAGCTAAGATCAAAGAGTTACAAAGATTCAAGAAGAACCAGTTCCAACCAGACTGAGGGTTGTATATTGGAGAACTGTCAGCCTGAGTCAATCCACTTTATAGCTCCTGGCATGACAACAGTGAAGGGTATTGGTGCGACCCCATTGGATGATGTGAACCCAGCTCATGACCGTATTGGCCAAAGCCACAGAAGATTCTGGAAGATCAGGGACAGGAGAAGATGAAACACACCTGAACGCCAAACCCTTCGCAAAGCCTTGACTGGGTCCTGCAGTGGAGCTCTGACCGTCTGCTCCAAAACTGTTCATAAAACCCCTCGCGTGAGAAGGGCTGGCCACTCAGACCATCACATCCACACTGACCCTCTGAAGAACATCCCATCCAGGCCTAACCCCAATCCTCTCACCCTGCATTCCCCAAAGCCAATCCACCGAACCTGCACATCTTTGGACTGTGGGAGGAAACCAAAGCACCCGGAGTACCCAATGGAGAGAATGTGCCAACTCGACACAAACAGACACCCAAGGGAGGAATCAAAGCCAGGTCCCTGACTATGTGAGGCAGCAGCGCGACCCACTGATCCACCATGCCATCCCCAGGAGAATCTCAGCAGGTTTTCAGCCATTGTGACTGCGCTTTCTCTTTCATTTCATTCACCTCAATCCTGCAAATCTTTTGCAAGAAGATGTTGGGCACCACTTCCCGTCAACTCAATGCAGACATGGAGATTTTCCCAAAGTAGATTAGAAATCAAGTTGACAAAGGGCAAGTGACTAACACCCCAGATGGGACTCGAACCCACAATCCCCGGCTTAGAAGGCCAGTGCCATATCCATTAGGCCACTGGGGCCACACAGTGGGGGGGGAAATCACAGCCTTTATGTACTGCACCCGACCTCTCATACTGTGTGTTTCTGAGTGTTCTCCTCTCACTGATTGTTTTTTACCCCGACCATCACATGCTAAATTTTTGGTTGCTTGATTAATGAATCTCACTTCCCATTTGTCCCCAAACGGACAGACGAGAAATTAACCAAACTCTAATGTTGCACAACTCAAGTCTGAGGAATATGGAGCAGACGAGAAAATAGCAAAGGGCTCAATGTTATTTTGTGCAGCACCTTGAAGATATTTGCAGTTACTGGGGAAGGAGTAAGTGGAGATGTTGCAAACAGCTGCATTGAGGACAAATCAACAGAATCATAGCAGGCATTCAGCCCATTGTGGCTGTGCTGTCTCTTTCAGACAATTCACCCCAAGATCTCCCAAATCCCGGAATTATCTTGTATAAGTTTCTACTAAACAGTATTTGCCATAATCTCAACACAGGCACAATGATTTTTAACAGAGTAGTTAAAAAATCCAGTCAATTTGGATTGAGATGAAGTTGACAAGGGATGAAAATCAGCCACTGCAAAGAGCAGGCTTAAAAATGAAATCCCTGAATTCCCAGATTTCAGAGGCCAGTGCCATAGCCATTAGGCCACGAGGGCACTATATTGGCAGACCGCTGGAAACAGTTGACTTCAAATGAGTGTGACAGCCAAGCACATTCCCAGATCTGCGACAACACACTGAGGGACGCACTAAAGGTTCAGGCAGCTGCTGCCAAGGTGTAACAGGGAAACAACACAGTCTCAGGTCTTTCTGACAAATGATCACATCGTCCTTTCAGTTCTCAGACCCTCTTGGTGCCTGACACTGAACAGAGATCGTTTCCAGTCCAAGTACAAAATGCCTTTCTTTCCACAACGATACAGAAGGTTTGAGAAATGTCAATATTCCAACGGTTTGTTGGTTCTTTTCTCTCTGCATAGACTGTACACAACTGATTTAGAACCTTTGAATGCATTTCCAAATGATGTTACAAACGGTTTCAATACTTTGTTAACAAAATCAAGTTGAAACGCAAATCAAATTTAGTCTCCCTTTGTCCCCATCACCAACAAGAATACTTGAGTAAAGTTGTGAGGAATTCATCAGACCAATGAGACTCCAGGAATTCTTCCAAGATGTCAGCAATGATCCCAATGAGCCAACCAACGAACGGGAACAGTCATCAGAGAGATCCATCGTGGAGCGACCAAAGAAGGAGTCGATTTGTATCCCTGCGGAGGGCCGCTGTCCTGACCTTGAGATGTATGCTCAACCGTCAGGAGATGGGTGAATGCCAGATTTAAAAATCACACAACACCAGGTTATAGTCGAACATGTGGAAACACTAGGTTTCGGAGCACTGCTCCTTCATCAGGTGGTTGTGGAGAATAAGATTGCAAGACACAGAATTTATAGCAAATGTTTACAGTGTGATGCAACTGAAATTGTGTCTTGAAAAAGACCTGGATTGTTTATTAAGTCTCTCACCTTTTAGAATGGCCAGGTTGGTTTTCGTTTTTTCATATGTAAATTGCAAAACTTTTATCAAAAGTTACATTCTCAAGTGAACTTTAACAATTGGTGTTGTGTCGGCCCAGATGATGTATTGAAGGTGTGAGCTCCCTGTGTGAGGCTGTCTGTGCCACAATGGTCAGACTGATTCTAATTCAATAAACAGATTTATAGCATCTCACATGAATCATACAGTTTTTGAGCAAAGTAAAATATAATTCTGTAAGTACAAGATCATCACACAAACTTATATGTGTGTATGTGCATATGTGTGTGTGTGTGTATGTGTGTGTGAGTGTACATTTGTGTGTGTATGTGCTTGTGTATGTGTGTGTGTATATGTGTGCGTGTGTATATGTGTGTGTGTATGTGTGTGTCTGTGCGTGTGTGTGTGTGTATGTGTGTGTGTATATATGTGTGTGTATATGTGTGTGTGTGTGGGTGTGTATGTGTGTGTGTATATGTGTGTGGGTGTGCATGTGTGAGTATATATGTGTGTGTATGTGTATATGTATGTGTGTCTGTGAGTTCCCCTGTGTGAGGCTGTCTGTGCCACAATGGTCAGACTGATTCTCATCTTTTAAACAGATTTGCAGCATCTTACATATTTCATACAGTTTTTGAGCAAAGAAAAATGTAATTCTGCAAGTACAAGTACATCACACAAACTTATATGCGTGTGTGTATGTGTGTGTGTATATGTGTCTGTGTATATTTGTGTGTGTGTATGTGCATGTGTATATGTGTGTGTGTATGTGTGAGTATATGTGTGTGTGTATATGTGTGTGTATGTGCGTGTGTATATCTGTGTTTGTATGTGTGCGTATATGTGTGTGTATGTGCGTGTGTATATCTGTGTTTGTATGTGTGTGTATGTGTATGTGTGCGTGTATGTGCATGTGTGTGTATGTTTGTGTGTATGTGTGTGTGTATGTATGTGTATGTGTGTTTGTGTGTGTGTTTGTGTGTATGTGTGTGTATATGTGTGGGTTTTTGTGTGGGTGTGTATGTGTGTGTATGTGTGTATGTGTGTGTGTTTATGTGTATGTATGTATGTGTGTTTATGTGCATGTGCATGTGTGTATTTGTGTGTGTATGTGTGTATATGCGTGTGTATATGTGTCGATGTGTGTGTGTATATGTGTGTGTGTGTGTGGGTGTATATGTGTGTGTGTGTGGGTGTGTATGTGTGTGTGTTTTATGTGTGTGTGTTATGTGTATGTGTGTGTATGTGTATGTATATGTGTGTATGTGTATGTGTGTGTATGTGTGTGTGGGTGTGTATGTGTGTGTATGTGTGTATGTGTGTGTGTTTATGTGTATGCGTGTATGTGTGTTTATGTGCATGTGCATGTGTGTGTTTGTGTGTGTATATGTGTCGATGTGTGTGTGTATGTGTGTGTGTGGGTGTGTATGTGTGTGTGTGTGTTATGTGTGTGTGTTATGTGTATGTGTGTGTATGTGTATGTATATGTGTGTATGTGCATGTGTGTGTATGTGTCTGTGTGTGTGTGTATTTGTGTGTGTGTATGTGTGTGTTTGTGTGTGTGTATTTGTGTGTATGTGTGTTTGTGTGTGTGTATTTGTGTGTGTGTGTGTATGTGTGTGTATGTGTGTTTGTGTGTGTGTGTGTGTGTGTGTATGTGTGTGTGTATGTGTGTGTGTGTGTTGTGTATGTGTGTGTGTGTGTGTGTGTGTGTGTGTGTGTGTGTGTGTGTAGGTGAATGGGGTCACCTGTAATGTCCCAGTTGAGGCCATCTCCATTGTTACCAAACTTGGTGATCAGCCTCTGCTCGGCCACTTTTCATTGTTGCCTGTCCCGAAGTCCCCCTTGGAGGAATGTCCGAGGTCGAATGTCCCGAATTGCTGAAGTGTTCTCTGACTGGGAGGGAACACTCCTGTCTGTTGACACTCAGAACAGCACCACCCACCCACACCATATACACACACACACACACGCACACACACACACACACACACACATACATACATACACACACACACTCACACGCACACACACACACACACAGACACACACACACACAAGCACATATAAGTTTGTGGGGTGAATTTGTATTTGCAGAACTACATTTTACTTTGCTCAAAAACTGTATGAACTACAGAGCTAAGGAGAGAATTGTGGCCGCTCCCGGTGTCAGGTGGCTCAGTGGTTAGCACTGCTGCCTCACAATACCACGGTCCCCGGTTCAATTCCAGCCTTAGATAACTGCCTGTGTGGAGTTTGCACATTACTCTGGTTTCCTCCCACAGTACAAAGGTGAATTGGCCATGTTAAATTGCCCATAGTGTTACCTGTTTCCACACTGTCGGTAGTCTAATCCACGGGAAGGATCTGAAGGCCCTAATTTACGAGGGCTCTAAGCTCATGCCTTTCCAGGACTTCTCAGCGGTGGTAAACCAGAAAAGAATACCTTACGATGATGAGCCTAAGACATAGGAATGGAAGTAAGGCCATTCAGCCCATCGGGTCCACCCTACCATTCAGTCGTGAATGATGGGCATTTCAACGCCACTTTGTGGCACTCTCATCGTTCACCCTTAATTCCTTGCGTGATCAAGAATTTATCAATCTCTGCCCTGAAGACAATTAACGTCCTGGCCTCTGCTGCGCTCCACAGCAATGAATTCCACAGGCCCACCACTCTCTGCCTGAAGAAATGTCTCCTCATTTCCGTTCTAAATTGACCCCCCTCTGATTCTCAGGCTGTGCCCATGGGTCCTGATGGAAACACATTCCCAGCACCCACCCTTTCTAAGCCATGCATTATCAAGTAAATTTGTATTAGATCTCCACTCAACCTTCTAAACCCTAATCAATACAATCCCAGGATCCTTAGCTGTTCATTGTATGTTAAGCCTCCCATTCCAGGGATCATCTGTGTGAATCTCCGCTGGACATGCTCCAGTGCCAGTATGTCCTTCCTGAGGTGTGGAGCCCAAAATTGGATACAGTATTTCAAATGGGGCCTAACCAGAGCTTTATAAAGTCTCAGAAGGACATCGCTGCTTTTACATTCCAACCCTCTTGAGATAAATGGCAACATTACATTTGTTTTCTTAACCACGGACTCAACCTGCAAGTCAACCTTTAGAGATTCCTGGACTATCATTCCCAGATCCCTCTGTACTTTGGCTTTATGAATTTTCTCACTGTTTAAAAAATAGTCCATGCCTGTATTCCTTTTTCCAAAGTGCAAGTCCAAGCATTTGCTCAGGTTGAATTTCATCAGCCATTTCCTGGACCACTCTCCTAAACTGTCTGTATCTTTCTGCAGCCTCCCACCTCCTCAGAACGACCTGCTTGTCTGCCTAACTTTGCATCATCGGTGAACTTCGCCAGAATGCCCCCCAGTCCCTTCCTCCAGATCATTAATATATAAAGTGAACAGCTGCGGCCCCAACACTGAACCCTACGGGACACCACTTGTCACCAGCTACCATTCCAAGAAAGAACCTTTTATCCCAACTCTCTGCCTTCTGTCAGACAGCCAATCCCCAATCCATGCCAGTAGCTCACCTCGAACACCATGGACCCTCACCTTACTCAGCAGTCTCCCGTGAGGCACCTTATCAAAGGTCTTTTGGAAATCGAGGTAGATAACATCCACTAGTTTTCCCTGGTCTAACCTACTTGTTACCTCTTCAAAGAATTCTAACAGGTTTGTCAGGCATGACCTCCCCTTACTAAATCCATGCTGACTTGTTCTAATCCAACACTGCACTTCCAAGAATTTAGAAATCTCATCCTTAATTATGGATCCTAGAATTTAACCTACAACCGAGATTAGGCGAACAGGCCTATAGTTTTCCATCTTTTATCTTGATCTTTTCTTGAACAAGGTGTTTACAACAGTGATTTTCCAATCATCTGGGAATTTTCCTTTCTCCAGTGATTTTTGAAAGATTGAAAAGAGCCTCTACTATTTCCTCAGCCACCTCCCTCAGAACTCTAGGATGTCGACCATCGGGGCCGGGAGATTTATCAATTTTTTAGACCTTTCAGCTTTTCTAGCACTTCCTCTTTTGTAATGGCTACCATATTCAAATCTGCCCCCTGACTCTCCTTAATTGTTAGGATAATGCTCATGTCTTCCACTGTGAAGACTGACACAAAGTATTTACCAAGGTCTTCAGCCATTTCCTTCTCTCCCTTCACGAACGTTTCTGCATCAATTTGGAACGGCCCAATTTCTACTTTTGCCTCTCGTTTGTTTCTTATGTATCAAAAGAAACTTTAATAATCGTTTCTTACGTTACTGGCGAACTTACCTTCATATTTGATCCTCTCCTTCCTATTTCTATGTCTTTGTTATCCTCTGTTTGTTTTTGTCGTCTTCCCAATCTTCTGATTTCCCAGTGCTCTTGGACACTTTGGAGGCTCTCTCTTTCCCTATGATACATTTCCTGACTTCCTCTGTCAGCCCTGGCTGTTTAATTCCCGCCCCCTGATGGATAAGTTTCTGCCAAGAGAAGACTGAGGGAGTTTGGGATCCAGTACTCTCTGAGGTATCCGGTGGTGCTCCGATAACCTTACATGGATCCGTACATCTCTTTGATACATCGGAGAAGGCAAGAGACTTTGTGGACAAATTAACCGAATCTGAACAATTTAGTATCTACAAATAGTGTTGTTTGGTTATGTCTTTGTTGTTTTTTAAAACAACTGAGGAAGTCCAGTTGGAGCTTTCTTTTCCTTGTTTTCCCGATTGGTAATAATCCGGTTTAAACTGTGTTTTGTGGTGGTTGAGATGTGTACTTTCAATTTCTAAGTGAATTTATATCAGAGGATGGGTGGAGTATTTACCCCATCGATCTTAAATGTTTTTTTCTTTATTCATAAAGTAAATATGGTATATTTACTTTCTATTCTGCTTGTTTTTGTGGTATGGCTTTAGCTAGAAGGAGGGAAAATGGTTGGGATGGCTAGATGCCCACTTATGGGCAATTTGGGATGGGTAGTTGCCCCTTCTGGGCAGGAGGTGAGTTCCCCTATTCAGCGCCATTGGCACTTTATATGGTGGTTTGTCTTGCTTTTAATCTTTGATAGTTTTGGAGGTTTGTTAAATGTAGTGGTTTCAGTTTATGTAGTTTTTATATTTGATGGATCATATGACACGAAGTCTCAGTGATTTCTGGTTCGAGTTCCTCCTCTCTGGAATTTAAATGTTACTGCAGAAGGTTATGGCTAATGACTTGATTAAATGGTGAACCTGGAACATCAAGGGAAGTCACTCACCAATTAAGAGGAAGAAGGTACTTTTGAGTCTTATAAAGGAGAAAGTGGAGATTCCTTTGTTACAGGAGACACACTTGGATGACAGGGAGCATTTGAAACTACAGCAGAATGGCTTTGATCGGGTTTACTTCACATCATTTAATACCAGAAGTAGGGGAGTGGCTGTATTGGTGAGGAGGAATCTCCCATTTAAGTTACAAGAGTGTGTTAAAGACACACACAGAGGAGGTGTGTAATTCTTATAGCCTTGATAAATGGGGAAGAATATGGTATTTAAATGTTTATTGCCCTCCAGCTCAGCCCCTCAACCTTTTGCGAGATACGTTTTCTAAATTGATCACTCTGGAGTCCTGGCATATCATTATAGGGGGAGATTTTAACTGTCTCATGTGTCCCACAGTACTGAGGTTCCCCAAAACCCCCCCTCCCACCCCCGATACCCTCTGTACAAACAAAACAATTAATGGATCTGTGTGTGGAGTGAGGGTTGGTGGACATCTGGAGGTGTCTCCACCCTACAGGCAGGGATTTCACAATTTTTTTCCAATCCACACAGATGTCACACCAGGATTGATTTTTTTCCAATCCCTGTGGCAACCCTGGACTTGGTGGCACCTTGTACGATCGGTAATATTACCATCTCTGATCACACTCCAGTGTCCCTGTTGGTTAAGATTAAGGACGTTACAGTGGGTCCAAGGCACTGGCGAATGGATCCCTTTATCCTCAAGGATAATACGTTTGTGGAGTATTTCTCTCAGGAATATTGGCCTTTCCGAGACATTAAATCACGCTCAGTTAGTAACCAATCCTTCGTTTCGGAAATTGCCAAAGCCTATGCCAGTGGGTCAGTTATTTCCTACTCTGCCAGTAGGAGGCGGCAGAAGGGTGAGCAGCAACGTCTCCTCGAAACACAGTTGAAGGCAGCTGAGATGGCCTACTTTGACAGGCCCTCGTTGGTCAAGTTACAGAGGATTACGGCGCTGCGGTCTGCATTGAATTCCATGCTCACGCAGACAGCAAAGAACGAGCTTACTTTTGCAAAGCAAAGGTTATATGATCATGGTGACAGGTCTGGCAAATACTTAGCATATCTCGCTAGGAAAAGGAGAGCCCCTAAAGCCATTACGGTGATTAGGGAAGGGTCTGGGGAACGAACATGTGACTCCAAAAAGATTAATGTTACATTCCAGAGATTTTACTCTAAGTTATACCAATCTGAGGGTTGTGAGGAGGGGCGGGCCAAAATGGAGGCTTTGTTCAAGGATCTGGAGCTCCTGGGTGTGACCCCTGAACAAGAGTCTTTTCTCAATGTCCCCTTATCAGAGCGAGAGGTGCAGGAGGCTGTGAAGCAGCTTCAGAGTGGAAAGGCACCTGGTCCCGATGGACTTCCCAGCGAATTCTAGAAGGAATTTATAAACATATTGTCAGGCCCGATGTTCAACATGTTTAATGACTCATACAGCTATGTTGGTCTCCCGCCATCTCTGAGAGAGGCCAATATTTCGCTTATTCTTCAAAAAGGGAATGTCCCGGGGGACTGTGCTTTGTATCGGCCCATTTCACTCTTAAATGTGAACTTTAAAATCCTCTCTAATACTCTTGTGTTCAGGCTGGAGACTGTGTTACCTTCTATTGTTAAAGAGGACCAGACGGGCTTCATAAAGGGCCACAGATCCTCCAATAATGTTAGGAGGCTGCTTAATGTAATTCAAGTGTGTCAACAACAGTCAATATAGGGATTGGTGATTTCTCTAGATACAGAGAAGGCCCTTGACCGAGTTGAGAGCCGTACCTTTTCTATACTCTGGAGCGGTTTGTTTTGGGCGAAGTTTTTATAAGATGGGTAAAGGTTCTCCACAATGACCCTCTCACTGCAATCATCACCAACAGGGTGTGATCAAGCAATTTTAACATTTTTTGGGGTCAGCCGGCAGGTCTGTTCCCTTTCCCCACTGCTTTTTACAGTGGGGATTGAATCATTGGTGGAGGGCATTCATAGGGATCCCAATATATCAGCTCCAGACGTGGGGTCAAATTTACATCAGAGTTTATTGTATGTGGATGATGTCCTAATTCTTTCGTCAAATCCAGCAGTTTCAGTCCCTCGCCTGTTAGCATGCATCTGTGTGTTTGGCACCTTTTTGGGGGACAAGATCAATCTTGCAAAATCAGAGGCTATGCCTATGGGTGGTGTTATGAAAGTGTTAAGTCTTGAGGGTGAATATCGATTCCCATTTAAATGGTCACAGGGGGGTTTTGTGTATTTGAGCATGTTCATTACTCCAGTTCTGAATCAGCTGTTCAAAGCCAATTTTGTTCAATTATTTGACAAAATCAAACAAGACCTTCAAAGATGGAGGTGCTTCTGGTCTCGTGGTTGGGTTGGATAGCGATTATTAAGATGAATATTCTCCCTCGTGTACTATCCCCTATATGGATGCTCCCTCTGATTTTCGATAAGCAAACATTCAGGAGACTGAACGGCTGGTTCAGCCCCTTTATTTGACATCGTCAGTGGCCCCTCATTAAATGAGCTAAACTGCAATTGTCTCACAGACTGGGGGGAGTGGATCTCCCAGACATTAAAAGCTACCAACTAAGCTCACTTTTATCCTACATGAGTGATTGGGCTTGTGGGGACCCTCTTTCAATGTGGTTCGATATTGAAACCTCCCAGGCTAAGGTGACGCCTTACTCACTTGCTGTGTTTGGACAAAATGAGGACAGTTAGGGAATATTGCCATAACCCAATAGTTATCGATACTGTTAAAGCATGGAGGGCAATTCGGCAGAGGGAAGGCAATATTGGCAAGACATCTTCTCTTACACCGGGTATGCCAGGTTTTCAACCGGGGATAATAGATTTAGGATCAAAACATTGGGCAGTTAGGGGTGTGTCTTGTGTGGGTGTTTTGTTTGTGGGAGACAAAATGATGTCCTTCGATCAGTTTGCACAGAAACACAAGGTACGGAACAGGGACCTTTTTCGTTTATTTCAAGTTAGAGATTTTATTCAAAAAAAGACGATACTTTTGACTGATCCCTCCAAGTCCGACATAGAGAGAGGGGTGATTTAGCCCCATATCCTGCAGACCCCACAAAGTTCTGTATTTTTCTGACACAACATCCCACCAAACCCAAAACAGACCTGGGGACGTTTCCAGGGGAGATGAGAATTCGATTTGACATCAGACAAAGAAGATCAGTCATGAAGACAAAGCTTAAAATTTAGCCATCCCAGATGGGACTTGAACCACAATTCCAGGCTGAGGAGGCCAGTGCCTAATCCATTAGACCACTGGGGCCACACGTGCATAGTTAAAATGGCAGCCTGTAAATACTGCACCCTGAAGCTCTCATATTGTGTTCTTCTCTGAGTTTTATACTCACACTGATTGGTTGTTCCCCTTGCATCTCATTCTAAATCATTGGCTGCTTGATAAAATTGATCTTACCTCCCAAATCTCCCCAAATGGACAGACAAGAAATTCACCAAACTCCAACGTTGCACAACTCAAGTCTGAGGAAAATGGAGCAGACAGGAAAATAGCAAAGGGCTCAATGTTATTGTGTGCACCAGTTTCAAGATATTTGCAGTTAGTGGGGAAGGAGGAAGTGGAGATTTTGCAAAAAGCTGCATTGAGGACAATTCAACAGGATCTTAGCGGGCATTCAGCCCATTGGGGATGTGCTGTCTCTTTCAGACAATTCACCCCAAGATCTCCCAAACCCTGGAATTTCCTTGTGCAAGTTTCTACTAAAGAGCATTTTCCATAATCTCGAAGCAGGCAAGTGATTTTTAACGGAGTAGTTGAAAAATCCAGTCAATTTGGATTGAGATGGAGTTGATATGGGTTGAAAATCAGCCACCACAAAGACCAGGCTTAAAAAGTCAACACCCCAAAAGGGTTTTGAACCTCCAATCCACTACATCAGAAGCTACAGTCTAACCCATTAAGCCACAAAAACTCAGTGCCAATACTCCCCTGGGAATAGTTGATCTTAAATGAGTGCTACAGCCGAGCATATTCCAAGATCTGTAACGGCACACTGAGGGACACACTAAAGTTTCGGGCAGCTGCTGCCAAGGTGTAACAGGGAAACAACACAGTCTCAGGTCTTTCTGACAAATGATCACATCGTCCTTTCAGTTCTCAGACCCTCTTGGTGCCTGACAATGAACAGAGATCGGTTCCTGCCCATGTACAAAATGCTGTTTTTTTCATGACACAGAACTTTGAGAAATGTCAAAATTCCAGTATTTTGTTGGTTCTTTTCTCTCTGCATAGACTGTACACAACTGGTTTAGAACCTGTGTATGCATTTCTATTTGATTTTTTATGAATAAAGTCTATTTTTTAAATAAACAAAATTTGGAGAGAGAGAAGATCTGCCCGAACTTGCGAGACCCCCCTTTGTGGAAGAGAGCCAGCCCTATATCGGGACAGGAAGGAGATTCCAATGGCCCACCATGGAATGTTCCAGTTAATACCCTCGCCTCCTTGACCACAAAGAGGGGAGTGAAGTGGGAGATTGCACGGGGCAGGGTGACACTAGGTACACGGACACACAAGATGGCCGCTGAGCCATAAGTCGGCCATTTGACACACAAGATGACCGCCAGACCACAATATGGAGAGAGACAGCAGAGCAAACACAGACACTGCCTGCGGGCACCAGAATGCCAGCACAATGCACTCACAACCGAGTTGATTAGTTTAAGGCGGATGGGAGAGACAATACACATGAAGAACATACACTGCCCGCCAAAGGGTCTGGGTCAGACAACACCTTTGATAGAAATGCTAACTGTTAGATACATACTCAATACAGAGGGATAATAGCCAAGGCTGCAGTAATCGGCCTTCTCAGGAAGAGCGATGAGCGCCCATTACTACAGCAACGGACTTCCGCGCAGACGCTGAAACTGACAACTGCACTGAACTTAACAAAGGCCACGCTGGAACTGACAATAACTGCACCGAAACGATCAAGGATTCTGCAATGTTTACAATAAACAAGCCATGTTACAGAGACAATAACCTCATCACTGACCTATTATATCACAAAATGTATCACAGTATCTTGACCATGTGCTCCGGGTTGAGAGAAGAATCACAGCTGACCACTGTGCTGTTGGTGCTGCTCTCTCCCCGGAGCTCCGGGATTTCCTTGGACAATAAACTCTGTTGGTGAACCCCGACTCTGACTCAGAGCCTGGTGATTTTCAGCAGTTGCCTTCCAACAAATGTTTGTCCAATCTGTGTTCTCCAACGATGGCCGAACTACCTCACATCTCCATCATAGCCTCCTTGCAATTGTATTCAATACCTTGACTAAGAAAGGTAAGGGCCCAAATGCATAGCCACAACCCCATCAGTTCCAACCTTGAACACCGAGATTTCAATTATTTCCATTGACAGATTGGACATCATCATAAATACCAAACATGCAGGTAATCTGGGGTTCAGCTGGTAATGTTGACAGAATATAGCTTACTCTGACACCAACACAACAAAACCAGAACGTCCTTTGTCCATAGATAGGTAGGCCCATCTGTTGGAGCCCCAGTGATCTCTTGGGAAAGGCACCAACTTCCTAAACCAGAGATTGTGAGCTCAAATCTTATTTGGGGTTTTGAGTTTGTTGAAATCTTCACTGTGCAGCTGATCTCAATCCTGTGTGGTCACGTGACCATGGCAACAAAATCAGGCATTCTCAATTGATCCTCAGCTGGAGAAATTTGACCAGATAGAAAATTGGCCAAACTAAATTAAACAGCAGCTATCAGCTCCAGAGAACAGTGCAGCTAAGATCAAAGAGCTACAAAGATTCAAGAAGAACCAGTTCCAACCAGACTGAGGGTTGTATATTGGAGAAGTGTCAGCCTGAGTCAATCCACTTTGTAGCTCCTGGCATGACAAGAGTCAAGGGTATTGGTATGACCCCATTGGATGATGTGAACCCAGCTCATGACCGTATTGGCCAAAGCCACAGAAGATTCTGGAAGACCAGGGACAGGAGAAGAGGAAAACACACCTGAACGCCAAACCCTTAGCAAAGCCTTGACTGGGTCCTGCAGTGGAGCTCTGACCCTCTGCTCCAAACCTGTTCATAAAAACCCTCGCGTGAGAAGGGCAGGCCATTCAGCCCATCACATCCACACTGACCCTCTGAAGAGCATCCCATCCAGGCCCAACCCCTATCCTCTCACCCTGCATTCCCCAAAGCCATTCCACGAAACCTGCACATCTTTGGGCTGTGGGAGGAAACCAAAGCACCCGGAGAACCCCATCGAGAGAATGTGCAAACTCGACACAAACAGACACCCAAGGGAGGAATCAAAGCCAGGTCCCTGACACTGTGAGGCAGCAGTGCTACGCACTGAGCCACCATGTCATCCCCAGGAGTTTCTCAGCAGGTTTTCAGCCATTGTGACAGTGCTTTCTCTTTCAGAAAATTCACCTCAATGCTGCAAATCTTGGGCAAGAAGATGTTGGGCACCACTTTCCATCTAGAGATTTTCCCAAAGTAGATTAGAAATCAAGTTGACAAAGGGCGAGTGACTGACACCCCAGATGGGACGCGAACTCACAAGCCCTGGCTTAGGGAGCCAATGCCATATCCATTAGGCCACTGGGTCCACACACCAGGGTGAAAATCACAGCCTTTATGTACTGCACCCGACCTCTCTTACTGTGTGTTTCTGAGTGTTATACTCTCACTGATTGTTTTTTACCCCTACCATCTCATGCTAAATTGTTGGCTGCTTGATAAATCAATCTCGCTTCCCATTTGTCTCCAAACGGACAGATGAGAAATTAACCAAACTCCAATGTTGCACAACTCAAGTCTGAGGAATATGGAGCAGACAAGAAAATAGCTAAGGGCTCAATGTTATTTTGTGCAGCACCTTGAAGATATTTGCAGTTAGTGGGAAAGGAGTAAGTGGAGATGTTGCAAACAGCTGCATTGAGGACAAATCAACAGAATCATAGCAGGCATTCAGCCCATTGTGGCTGTGCTGTCTCTTTCAGACAATTCACCCCAAGATCTCCCAAATCCTGGAATTACCTTGTGCAAGCTTCGAATAATCATCCTTAAAAATCAGACAACACCAGGTTGTAGTCCAACAGGTTTATCTCAAAGTACTAGCTTTCGGAGAGCTGCTGCTTCGTCAGGTGGTTGTGGAGTATAAGATTGTAAGACACAGAATTTATGGCAAAAGTTTACAGTGTGATGTCACTGAAATTATATGTTGAAAAACATCTGGATTGTATGTGAAGTCTCTCATCTTTTAGAATGACCAGGTTGGTTTCAGTTCTTTCATGTGTAAATCACAAAACGTTTTTCATTGCCAAGTGAAATGGCAAGCTGTCCAATAAAAGCTAAATGCTGTGAATGCTGGAAATCTGAAAGAGAGAAAATGCTGGAGAAATCATGACTCAAAAACATGATTGAGTTTTCTGAAAAAGTCACAAAGAGGATTGATGAGGGCAGAGCGGTGGATGTGATCTATATGGACTTCAGTAAGGTGTTCGACAAGGTTCCCCATGGGAGACTGATCAGCAAGGTTAGATCTCATGGAATACAGGGAGAACTAGCTATTTGGATACAGAACTGGCTCAAAGGTAGGAGACAGAGGATGGTGGTGGAGGGTTGTTTTTCAAACTGGAGCCCTGTGACCAATGGAGTGCCACAATAATCAGTGCTGGGTCCACTACTTTCCGTCATTTATATATATGTTATTATCATTATGAGGTATCATTAGTAAGTTTGCAGATGACACCAAAATTGGAGGTGTAGTGGACAGCAAAGAAGGTTTCCTCAGATTACAACGGGATCTTGATTAGAAGGGCCGATGAGCTGAGGAGTGATGGGTGGAGTTTAATTTAGATCAATGTGAGGTGCTGCATTTTGGGAAAGCAAATCTTAGCTGGGCTTATAGACTTAATGGGAATGTCCCAGGGAGTGTTGGTGAACAAAGAGACCTGAGAGTGTCGGTTCATAGCTCCCTGAAAGTAGAGTCACAGATCAATAGGATAGTGAAGAAGGAGATGGATTCTATAGATGGGAGGTTGGCCTTTGTGATTGTCTGGGCCGAGTTAACCACTCTCTGTAACCGTCTACGATCTTGAATGGTACAGTTGCCAAACCAGGTCGTGATACATCCAGACAGAATGCTGTCGATGGTGCACCTATAAACGTTGGCAAGGGTATTCTCTGTCAGTAATATCCGATGTTCTGGAGGGATCAGTGTTGAAGGGTTGGTTTGTTGATGAGAGTATGATGAGAGCTGGCTTCCAAAAGCAACCTCTCCAACCACACTCTCAGGAATATTGTCCCCATCCAGAGACAGCAGCCACTTGATCACCAACTTCAACATTCAATCCTGCAGATCCCCGAAAATCTTGTGCAAGATCATGTTGGATACCACTGACCATCAACTGAATGCAGAGATGGAGATTTTTCCGAAATAGATTAGAAATGGAGGATAAGCCACAGAGACACCCCAGACGGGGCTTGAACCCACAATCCCTGGCTGAGGAGGCCAGTACCTTATCCATTAGGCCACTGGGGCCCTACATGTAGGTTGTCAATGGCAGCCTTTAATTACTGCACCCTGACCTCTCATAGTGTGTGTTTCTGAGTGTTCGATGCTCACTGATTGTTTTTTACCCCTTCCATCTCATGCTAAATTGTTGGCTGCTTGATAAATTGATCCCACCTCCCATTTCTCCCCAAATGGACCGATGAGAAATCAACCAAACTCCAACTTTCTGGATTAGTGATGCTGGAAGAACACAGCAGTTCGGGCTTTTGCCCGAAATGTCGATTTCGAAGCTACTTGGATGCTGTCTGAACTGCTGTGCTCTTCCAGCACCACTAATCCAGAATCTGGTTTCCAGCATCTGCAGTCATTGTTTTTACCACCTTCAAACTCCAACTTTGCACATCTCAAGTCTGAGGAAAATGGAGCAGACAGGAAAATAGCAAAGGGCTCAATGTTATTTTGTGCAGCACTTTCAAGATATTTGCAGTTACTGGGGAAGGAGGAAGTGGAGATGTTGCAAAAAGCTGCATTGAGGACAAATCAACACAATCTTAGCGGGCATTCAGCCCATTGTGGCTGTGCTGTCTCTTTCAGACAATTAACCCCAAGATCTCCCAAATCCCGGAATTACCTTGTGAAAGTTTCTATTAAACAGCATTTGCCATGATCTCAACACAGGCACAATGATTTTTTACAGAGTAGTTAAAAAATCCAGTCAATTTGGATTGAGATGGAGTTGACATGGGATGAAAATCAGCCACTGCAAAGATCAGGCTTAAAAATGAAATCCCTGAAATCCCAGATTTCAGAGGCCAGTGCCATAGCCATTTGGCCACGAGGGCACTATATTGGCAGACCACTGGAAACAGTTGACCTCAAATGAGTGCGACAGCCAAGCACACTCCCAGATCTGTGACAACACACTGAGGGATGCACGAAAGGTTCAGACAGCTGCTGCCAAGGTGTAACAGGGAAACAACACAGTCTCAGGTCTTTCTGACAAATGATCACATCGTCCTTTCAGTTCTCAGACCCTCTTGGTGCCTGACACTGAACAGAGATCGTTTTCTGCCCAAGTACAAAATGCCTTCCTTTCCACAACGATACAGAAGGTTTGAGAAATGTCAATATTCCAATGGTTTGTTGGATCTTTTCTCTCTGCATAGACTTTACACAACTGATTTAGAACCTTTGTATGCATTTCCAAATGATGTTACAATCTGTTTCAATACTTTTTTAACAAATTCAAGTTGAAATGCAAATCAAATTTAGTCTCCCTTTGTCCCCATCACCAACAAGAATACTTGAGTAAAGTTGTGAGGAATTCATCAGACCAATGAGACTCCAGGAATTCTTCCAAGATGTCAGCAATGATCCCAATGAGCCAACCAACGAACGGGAACAGTCATCAGAGAGATCCATCGTGGAGCGACCAAAGAAGGAGTCGATTTGTATCCCTGCGGAGGGCCGCTGTCCTGACCTTGAGATGTATGCTCAACCATCAGGAGATGGGTGAATGACAGATTTAAAAATCACACAACACCAGGTTAGAGTCGAACATGTGGAAGCACTAGGTTTCGGAGCACTGCTCCTTCATCAGGTGGTTGTGGAGAATAAGATTGCAAGACACAGAATTTTTAGCAAATGTTTACAATGTGATGCAACTGAAATTGTATCTTGAGAAAGACCTGGATTGTTTGTTAAGTCTCTCATCTTTTAGAATGGCCAGGTTGGGTTTCGTTCTTTCATATGTAAATTGCAAAACTTTTATCAAAAGTTACATTCTCAAGTGAACTTTAACAATTGGTGTCATGTTGGCCCAGATAATGTATTGAAGGTGTGAGCTCCACTGTATGAGACTGTCTGTGCCACAATGGTCAGACTGATTCCAATCTATAAAACAGATTGACAGCATCTGACATGATTCATACAGGTTTTGAGCAAAGTAAAATGTAATTTTGTAAGTACATGTTCATCAGACAAACTTAGATGTGTGTGTGTATATGGGTGTGTGTATATGTGTGTGTGGGTGTGTATGTGTGTGAATGTGTGTGTGTATATGTGTGCGTATATGTGTGTGGGTGAGTATGTGTGTTTATATGTACGTGTGCATATGTGTGTGTGTATATATGTGTGTGTGTATATGTGTGTGGATGTGTATGTGTGTGCATGTGTGTGTGGGTGCGCGTGTGTGTGTATATTTGTGTGTGTTAATATATGTGTGTGTGTGTGTGTGTGTGGGTGTGTATGTATGTATATATGTGTGTGTGTGTGTATGTGTGTGTATATGTATGTGTGTGTATGTGGGTGTGTATGTGCATATGTGTATGTGTGTGTGTTTATGTATATGTGTGTATGTGCGTGTGTTTGTATGTGTGTGTGTCTATGTGTATGTGTGTGTGTATGTGCGTGTGTAAATGTGTATATGTGTGTGGGTGTGTATGTGTGTGTATATGTGCGTGTGCATGTGTGTGTGTATGTGTGTGTGGGTGCGCGTGTGTGTGTGTATGTGTGTGTGGGTGCGCGTGTGTGTGTATATGTGTGTGTGTTAATATGTGTATTAATGTGTGTTGGTGTGGGTGCGTGTGTGTGGGTGTGTATGTATGTATATATGTGTGTGTATGTGTGTGTATGTATATGTGTGTATGTATATGTGTGTGTATGTGCATATGTGTATGTGTGTGTGTTTATGTATATGTGTGTATGTGCGTGTGTTTGTATGTGTGTGTGTCTATGTGTATATGTGTGTGTAAATGTGTGTATATGTGTGTATGTGTATGTATATGTATGTGTGTATGTGTGTGTTTGTGTGTGTGTGTGGGTGTGTATGTGTGTGTATGTATGTTTGTGTGTGAATCTAAGAGTGTGTATATGTATATGTGTGTGCGTGTATGTATGTGTATGTGTGTATGTGTGTGCATATGTCTGTGTATGGGTGTGTATATGTGTGTGTGTATGTTGTGCATGTGTATGTGTATGTGTGTGTTTGTGTGTGTGTATGTGTACGTGTGTATGTGTGTGTGTGTGTGTGTATGTGTGTGTGTGTGTGTGTGTGTGTGTGTGTGTAGTTGAATGGGGTCCCCTGTAATGTCCCAGTTGAGGCCATCTCCATTGTTCCCAAACTTGGTGATCAGCCTCTGCTCGGCCACTTTTCATTGTTGCCTGTCCCGAAGTCCCCCTTGGAGGAAGGTCCGAGGTCGAATGTCCCGAATTGCTGAAGTGTTCTCTGACTGGGAGGGAACACTCCTGTCTGTTGACACTCAGGACAGCCCCACCCCCCCACCCCATATACGCACACGCACACATACACACACACACACACACACATGCACAAACACATGCACACACACACACACACACACACACACACACACACACACACACAAGCACATATAAGTTGTGGGGTGAATTTGTATTTGCAGAACTACATTTTAATTTGCTCAAAAACTGCATGAACTACAGAGCTAAGGAGAGAATTGTGGCAGCTCCCAGAATCAGGTGGCTCAGTGGTTAGCACTGCTGCCTCACAATACCAGGGTCCCAGGTTCAATTCCCGCCTTAGATAACTGCCTGGTTTCCCCCCACAGTACAAAGGTGAATTGGCCATGTTAAATTGCCCACAGTGTTACCTGTTTCCACACTGTAGGTAGTCTAATCCAGGGGAAGGATCTGAAGGCCCTAATTTACGATAGCTCTAAGCTCATGCCTTTCCAGGACTTTTCAGCGGTGGTAAACCAGAAAAGAAAACCTTACGATGATGAGCCTAAGACATAGGAATGGAAGTAAGGCCATTCAGCCCATCGGGTCCACCCTGCCATTCAATCATGAATGATGGGCATTTCAACGCCACTTCGTGGCACTCTCATCGTCACCCTTAATTCCTTGCGCGATCAAGAATTTATCAATCTCTGCCCTGAAGACAATTAACGTCCTGGCCTCTGCTGCGCTCCACGGCAATGAATTCCACAGGCCCACCACTCTCTGCCTGAAGAAATGTCTCCTCATTTCCGTTCTAAATTGACCCCCCTCTAATTCTCAGGCTGTGCCCATGGGTCCTGATGGAAACACATTCCCAGCATCCACCCTTTCTAAGCCATGCATTATCGAGTAAATTTGTATTAGATCTCCCCTCAACCTTCGAAACTCTAATCAATACAATCCCAGGATCCTCAGCTGTTCATTGGATGTTAAGCCTCCCATTCCAGGGATCATCTGTGTGAATCTCCGCTGGACATGCTCCAGTGCCAGTATATCCTTCCTGAGGTGTGGAGCCCAAAATTGGATACAGTATTTCAAATGGGGCCTAACCAGAGCTTTATAAAGTCTCAGAAGGACATTGCTGCTTTTACATTCCAACCCTCTTGAGATAAATGGCAACATTACATTTGTTTTCTTAACCACGGACTCAACCTGCAAGTCAACCTTCAGAGATTCCTGGACTATCATTCCCAGATCCCTTTGTACTTTGGCTTTATGAATTTTCTCACTGTTTAAAAAATAGTCCATGCCTGTATTCCTTTTTCCAAAGTGCAAGTCCGAGCATTTGCTCAGGTTGAATTTCATCAGCCATTTCCTGGACCACTCTCCTAAACTGTCTAAATCTTTCTGCAGCCTCCCCACCTCCTCAGAACGACCTGCTTGTCTGCCTAACTTTGTATCATCGGTGAACTTCGCCAGAATGCCCCCAGTCCCTTCATCCAGATCATTAATATATAAAGTGAACAGCTGCGGCCCCAACACTGAACCCTACGGGACACCACTTGTCACCAGCTGCCATTCCAAGAAAGAACCTTTTATCCCAACTCTGCCTTCTGTCAGACAGCCAATTCCCAATCCATGCCAGTAGCTCACCTCGAACACCATGGACCCTCACCTTACTCCGCAGTCTCCCGTGAGACACCTTATCAAAGGTCTTTTGGAAATCTATGAAGATAACATCCACTGGGTTTCCCTGGTCTAACCTACTTGTTACATCTTCAAAGAATTCTAACAGGTTTGTCAGGCATGACCTCCCCTTACTAAATCCATGCTGACTTGTTCTAATCCAACCCTGCACTTCCAAGAATTTAGAAATCTCATCCTTAATGATGGATCCTAGAATTTAACCTACAACCGAGGATAGGCTAACCGGCCTATAATTTTCCATCTTTTATCTTGATCTTTTCTTGAACAAGGGGTTTACAACAGTGATTTTCCAATCATCTGGGACTTTCCCTGACTCCAGTGATTTTTGAAAGATTGAAAATAGCCTCTACTATTTCCTCAGCCACCTCCCTCAGAACTCTCGGATGTAGACCAACGGGGCCGGGAGATTTATCAATTTTTAGACCTTTTAGCTTTTCGAGCACTTCCTCTTTTGTAATGGCTACCATATTCAAATCTGCCCCCTGACTCTCCTTAATTGTTAGGATAATGCTCATGTCTTCCACTGTGAAGACTGACACAAAGTATTTACCAAGTTCTTCAGCCATTTCCTTATCTCCCTTCACGAGCCTTCCTGCATCAATTTGGAATGGCCCAATTTCTACTTTTGCCTCTCGTTTGTTTCTTATGTATTGTAAGAAACTTTAACCATAATTTCTAATATTACTGCCAAGCTTACCTTCATATTTGATACTCTCCTTCCTATTTCTACGTCTTTGTTATCCTCTGTTTGTTTTTGTCATTTTCCCATTCTTCTGATTTCCCAGTGCTCTTGGCCAGTTTGTAGGCTCTCTCTTTCCCTACGATACATTTCCTGACTTCCTTTGTTAGCCCTGGCTGTTTAATTCCCGCCCCCTGACGGATAATGTTTCTGCCAAGAGAAGACTGAGGGAGTTTGGGATCCAGTACTCTCTGAGGTATCCGGCGGTGCTCCGATAACCTTACATGGATCCGTACATCTCTTTGATACATCGGAGAAGGCAAGAGACTTTGTGGACAAATTAACCGAATCTGAACAATTTAGTATCTACAAATAGTGTTGTTTGGTTATGTCTTTGTTGTTTTTTAAAAAAAAACTGAGGAAGTCCAGTTGGAGCTTTCTTTTCCTTGTTTTCCCGATTGGTAATAATCCGGTTTAAACTGTGTTTGGTGGCGGTTGAGATGTGTATTTTCAATTTCTAAGTGAAGTTATCCCAGAGGAAGGGTGGGGTATTTCCCCCATCGATCTTTAATGTTGTTTTCTTTATTCATATTGCTATTCTATGGTATATTTCCTTTGTATTCTGCTTGTGTTTTTGGTACAGCTCTAGCTAGAAGGAGGGAAACTGTTTGGGATGGCTAGATGCCCACTTATGGGCAGTTTGGGATGTGTAGTTGCCCCCTTTGGGCAGGAGTTGAGTTCCCCTATTCAGCGCCATTGGCACTTTATATGGTGGTTTGTCTTGCTTTTAATCTTTGATAGTTTTGTAGGTTTGTTAAATGTAGTGGTTTCAGTTTATGTAGTTTTTATATTTGATGGATCATGTGACGCTAAGGCTCAGTGATTTGTGGTTCGAGTTCTCCCTCTCTGGAATTTAAATGTTACTGCAGAAAGTTATGGCTAATGACTTGATTAAATGGTGAACCTGGAGTATCAAGGGAAGTCACTCACCAATTAAGAGGAAGAAGGTACTTTTGAGTCTTATAAAGGAGAAAGTCGATATTCCTTTGTTACAGGAGACGCACTTGGATGACAGGGAGCATTTGAAACTACAGCAGAATGGCCTTGATGGGGTTTACTTCACATCATTTAATACCAGAAGTAGGGGAGTGGCTATATTGGTGAGGAGGAATCTCCCATTTAAGTTACTAGAGTGTGTTAAAGACACACACACAGAGAAGGTTTGTAATTCTTATAGCCTTGACAAATGTGGAAGAATATGGTGTTTTAAATGTTTATTGTCCTCCAACTCATCCCCTCAACATTTTGCTAGATGTGTTTTCTAAATTGATCAGTTTGGTCACCTGGCATATCATTAAAGGGGGAGATTTTAACTTTCTCATGGATCCCACAGTACAGAGGTTGCCCAAAGGCCCCCCGATCCCCTCTGTACAAACTAAACAATTAGTGGATCTGTGTGTGGAGTGATGGTTGGTGGATGTCTGGAGGTGTCTCCATCCTACAGGCAGGGATTTTATGGTTTTCTTTTCCAATCCACACAGATGTCACACCAGGATTGATTTTTTTCCAATCCCCGTGGCAACCCTGGACTTGGTGGCACCTTGTACGATCGGTAATATTACCTTCTCTGATCACACTCCAGTGTACCTGTTGGTTAAGATTAAGGACGTTACAGTGGGTCTAAGGCATTGGCAAATGGATCCCTTTATCCTCAAGGATAATACATTTGTGGAGCATTTCTCTCGGGGATTTTGGGCGTTCCTAGACATTAACTCACCCTCGGTTAGTAGCCCATCCTTCCTTTCGGAAATTGCCAAAGCCTATGCCAGTGGGTCAGTTATTTCCTACACTGTCAGTAGGAAGCGGCAGAAGGGTGAGCAGCAATGTCTCATCGAAGCACGGTTGAAGGCAGCTGAGAAGGCCTACTTTGATAGGCCCTCGTTGGTCAAGGTTACAGAGGATTACGGCGCTGCGGAATGCATTGAATTCCGTGCTCACACAGACAGTAAAGAACAAGCTTAGTTTTGCAAAGCAAAGGTTATATGATCATGGTGACAGGTCTGGTAAATACTTAGCATATCTCGCTAGGAAAAGGAGAGCCCCTCAAGCCATTACGGTGATTAGGGAAGGTGTCCTGCCATCTCTGAGAGACGCCAATATTTCGCTTATTCTTTAAAAAGGGGATGTCCCGGGGGACTGTGCTTTGTACAGGCCCATTTCACTCTTAAATGTGGACTTTAAAATCCTCTCTAATACTCTTGTGTTCAGGCTGGAGACTGTGTTACCTTCTATTGTTAAAGAGGACCAGACGGGCTTCATAAAGGGCCGCAGATCCTCCAATAATGTTAGGAGGCTGCTTAATGTAATTCAAGTGTGTCAACAACAGTCAATATAGGGATTGGTGATTTCTCTAGATACAGAGAAGGCCCTTGACCGAGTTGAGAGGCCGTACCTTTTCTATACTCTGGAGCGGTTTGTTTTGGGCGAGTTTTTTATAAGATGGGTAAAGGTTCTCCACAATGACCCTCTCACTGCAATCATCACCAACAGGGTGTGATCAAAAAATTTTCACATTTTTTGGGTCAGCCGGCAGGTCTGTTCCCTTTCCCCACTGCTTTTTACAGTGAGGATTGAATCATTGGTGGAGGGCATTCATAGGGATCCCAATATATCAGCTCCAGACGTGGGGTCAAATTTACATCAGAGTTTATTGTAAGTGGACGATGTCCTCATTCTTTCGTCAAATCCAGCAGTTTCAGTACCTCGCCTGTTCGCATGCATCTGTGTGTTTGGCACCTTTTTGGGGGACAAGATTAATCTTTCAACATCAGAGGCTATGCCTATGGTTGGTCTTATGAAAGTGTTAAGTTTTGAGGGTGAATTTCGATTCCCATTTAAATGGTCACAGGGGGGTTTTGTGTATTTGAGCATGTTCATTACTCCAGTTCTGAATCGGCTGTTCAAAGCCAATTTTGTTCAATTATTTGACAAAATCAAACAAACCTTCAAAGATGGAGGTGCTTCTGGTCTCGTTGTTGGGTCGGATAGTGTTTATTAAGATGAATATTCTCCCTCGTTTACTATCCCATATATGGATGCTCCCCCTGATTTTCGATAAGCAAACATTCAGGAGACTGAACGGCTGGTTCAGCCCCTTTATTTGACATCGTCAGTGGCCCCTCATTAAATGAGCTAAACTGCAATTGTCTCACAGACTGGGGGGAGTGGATCTCTCAGACATTAAAAGCTACCAACTAAGCTCACTTTTATCCTACATGAGTGATTGGGCTTGTGGGGACCCTCTTTCAATATGGTTCGATATTGAAACCTCCCAGACTAAGGTGACCCCTTACTCACTTGCTGTGTTTGGACAAAATGTGGACAGTTCGGGAATATTGCCATAACCCAATAGTTATCGATACTGTTAAAGCACGGAGGGCAATTCGGCAGAGGGAAGGCAATATTGGCAAGACATCTTCTCTTACACCGGGTATGCCGGGTTTTCAACCGGGGATGATAGATTCAGGATCCAAACATTGGGCAGTTAGGGGTGTGTCTTGTGCGGGTGATTTGTTTGAGGGAGACACAATGATGTCCTTCGATCAGTTATCACGGAAACACAATCTACCGAACAGGGACCTCTTTCGTTTATTTCAAGTTAGAGATTTTATTCAAAAAAAGACGACACGTTTGACTGATCCCTCCAACTCCGAAATAGAGAGAGGGGTGATTTAGCCCCATATCCTGCAGACCCCACAAAGTTCTGTATTTTTCTGACACAACATCCCACCAAACCCAACACAGACCTGGGGATATTTCCAGGGGAGATGAGAAATCGACTTGACATCAGACAAAGAAGATCAGCCGTGAAGTCAAGGCTTAAAAGCGAGCCATCCCAGATAGGACTTGAACCCACGATCGCAGGCTGAGAAGGCCAGTGCCTTATCCATTAGACCACATCTCCAAAACTGAAATGGCAGCCTGTAAATACTGCACCCTGAACCTCTCGTATTGTGTTCTTCTCTGAGTTTTATACTCACACTGATTGGTTGTTCCCCCTTCCATCTCACACTAAATCATTGGCTGCTTGATAAAATTAATCTTACCTCCCATTTCTCCCCAAACGGACAGACAAGAAATCGACCAAACTCCAACTTTGCACAACTAAAGTCTGAGGAAAATGGAGCAGACAGGAAAATATCAAAGGGCTCAATGTTATTGTGTGCACCACTTTCAAGATATTTGCAGTTAGTGAGGAAGGAGTAAGTGGAGATGTTGCAAAAAGCTGCATTGAGGACAAATCAACAGAATCATAGCAGGCATTCAGCCCATTGTGGCTGTGCTGTCTCTTTCAGACAATTCACCCCAAGATCTCCCAAATCCTGGAATTTCCTTGTGCAAGCTTCTAATAAACATCGTTAAAAATCAGACAACACCAGGTTGTAGTCCAACAGGTTTATCTCAAAGTACTAGCTTTTGGAGCGCTGCTGCTTCGTCAGGTGATTGTGGAGAAAAAGATTGTAAGACACAAAATTTATGGCAAAGGTTTACAGTGTGATGTCACTGAAATTATATATTGAAAAAAATCTGGAATTTGTGTGAAGTCTCTCATCATTTAGAATGACCAGGTTGGTTTCAGTTCTTTCATGTGTAAATCACAAAACATAGCACATAGAAAAATACAGCGCAGGACAGGCCCTTCGGCCGTCGATGTTGCGCCGACCGAAGCCTACCTAACCTACACTAGCCCAATAACCTCCATATGCTTATCCAATGCCCGCTTGAATGACCATAAAGAGGGAGAGTCCACCACTGATACTGGCAGGGCATTCCATGAACTCACAACTCACAAAATATTTTTCATTGCGAAGTGAAATGGCAAGCTGTCCAATAAAAGCTAAATGCTGTGAATGCTGGAAATCTGAAACAGAGAAAAAGCTGGAGAAATCATGACTCAAAAACATGATTGAGTTTTCTGAAAAAGTCACAAAGAGGATTGATGAGGGCAGAGCGGTGGATGTGATCTATATGGACTTCAGTAAGGCGTTCGACAAGGTTCCCCATGGGAGGCTGATCAGCAAGGTTAGATCTCATGGAATACAGGGAGAACTAGCGATTTGGATACAGAACTGGCTCAAAGGTAGGAGACAGAGGATGGTGGTGGAGGGTTGTTTTTCAGACTGGAGCCCTGTGACCAATGGCGTTCCACAAGAATCAGTGCTGGGTCCACTACTTTCCGTCATTTATATATATGTTAGTATCATTATGAGGCATCATTAGTAAGTTTGCAGATGACACCAAAATTGGAGGTGTAGTGGACAGCAAAGAAGGTTCCCTCAGATTACAACGGGATCTTGATTAGAAGGGCCGATGAGCTGAGGAGTGATGGGTGGAGTTTAATTTAGATCAATGTGAGGTGCTGCATTTTGGGAAAGCAAATCTTAGCTGGGCTTATAGACTTAATGGGAATGTCCCAGGGCGTGTTGGTGAACAAAGAGACCTTAGAGTGTAGGTTCATAGCTCCTTGGAAGTAGAGTCGGGGATCGATTGGATCGTGAAGAAGGCGTTTGGTATGCTTTCCTTGATTCTAAATCAGATGTGTACAGTCTATGCAGAGAGATAAGAACCAAAAAAACATTGGAATGTTGACATTTCTCAAAGCTTCTGTATCGTTGTGAACAAAAAGGCATTTTGTACTTGGGCAGGAACTGATCACTGTTCATTGTCAGGCACCAAGAGGGTCTGAGAATTGAAAGAAAAATGTGATAATTTGTCAGAAAGACCTGAGACTGTGTTGTTTCCCTGTTACACCTTGGCAGCAGCTGACCGAAACTTTAGTGCATCCCTCAACATGTCATCTGAGATGTTGGAACATCCTGGGCTGTAACACTCATTGGTGCCAAGACTTTACACTGGCAAATGACTATGTGTGTCCTAGTAGCATATTGGGTAAACCACTGTCCTCCTAAGTGTGGGATTGTGGGTTTAATTCCCCTCTGGGCTGCTTACGTTTTAAGCTTGGTCTTTGTAGGTGACTTTCATCCCATGCCAACTTCATCACGATCCAAATTGACTGCATTTTGCAACTACTCTGCTCAAAATCACTGTGCCTGTGTTGAGATTATGGCGAATGATGTGTAATAAAAACTTGCACAAGGCAATTCCTGAATTTGGGAGATCTTGGGGAGAATTGTCTGAAAGAGACAGCGCAGCCAGAATGAGCTGAATGCCGGCTAAGATTCTATTGATTTAGAACATACTACATAGACCATAGAACAGTACAGCACCGAACAGGCCCTTCAGCCCACGATGTTGTGCCGTCCATTTATCCTCATGTATGCACCCTCAAATGTCTGTGACCATATGCATGTCCAGCAGTTTCTTAAATGTCCCCATTGACCATGCTTCCAGAACTGCTGCTGGCAATGCATTCCATGCTCTCAAAACTCTCTGTGTAAAGAACCCCGCTCTGACATCCCTCTATACTTTCCTCCAATCAGCATCTTTCCTATAATAGGTCAACCCGAACTGGACGCAGTATTCCAAGTGTGGTCTAACCAAAGAAAGCATTTGTCCTCAATGCAACTTTTTCCAACATCTTCACCTACGTCTTCCCCAGTAACTGCAAGTATCTTGAAAGTGCTGCACAAAATAACATTGAACCCTTTGCTATTTTCCTGTCTGCTCCATTTTCCTCAGATGTGAGTTGTGCAATGTTGGAGTTTGGTTGGTTTCTTGTCTGTCCGTTTGGAGACAAATGGGGAGCGAGATTGATTTATCAAGCAATCAATTCTTTAGCATGAGATGGAAGTTGTAAAAAACAATTAGTGAGAGTATAAAACTGAGAAAAACACAATATAAGCCATCAGGGTGCAGTATTTAAAGGCTGCCAGTTTAACAACAGTCATGTACCCCCAGTGGCCTAATGAATAAAATATTGAGATCCTACGCCAGGGATTGTGGGTTCAAATCCTAGCCGGAGTGGCTAGATTTTATAGGTTGCCCTCTTTGAACTTTACTTCTAATCTACATTATAAAGATCCCCATGTCTGCATTCAGTTGATGGGAAGTGCTGTCCAACATGAACTTGCACAAAGTTGTCGGGGATCTGCAGGATTGGGTCAAAATTACCTGAAAGAGACAGCAGAGCCACAATGGGGAAAGAACTGCTGAGATTCTTCTGGGGCTGGCATGGTGACTCACAGTGTCAGGGACCTGGCTTTGATTCTTCCCTTGGGTGTGTGTTTGTATCGAGTTTGCACATTCTCTCCATGGGGTACTCGGAGTGCATTGTGTTCCTCCCACAGCCCAAAGATGTGCAGGTTCGGTGGATTGGTTTTGGGGAGTGCAGGGTGAGAGGATAGTGATTGGGCCTGGATGGGATGCTCTTCAGAGGCTGAGTGTGGACTTGATGGGCTGAATGGCTTGTCCCCCTCACTCTAGGGCTTTTCTGAACAAGTTTGGGGCAGATGGTCAGAGCTCTGCTGCAGATCCCATTCAAGATTTTGCTAAGGGGCTGGCATCCAGGTGTGTGTTCATATCCTTCTTTTCCCTGATCTTCCAGAATGTTCTGTAGCTTTGGCCAAAGGGGTCATGAGCTGGGTTCACATCATCCAATGGAGTCACATTGCCAGGAGCTAGACAACGGATTTACTCAGACTGACACTTCCAATCATCGAGTCATAGAGATGTACAGCACAGAAACACACCCTCGGTCCAACCCGTCCATGCCGAACAGATATCCCAACCCAATCTGGTCCCACCTTCCAGCACCCGGCCCATCTCCCTCCAAACTCTTCCTATTCATCTACCCATCCAGATGCCTTTTAAATGATGTAATTGTACCAGCCTCCACCACTTCCTCTGGCAGCTCATTCCACACACACACACCACCCTCTGCCTGAAAAAGTTGCCCCTCAGGTCTCCTTTATATCTTTTCCCTCTCACCCTAAACCTAAGCCCTCTAGTTCTGGAGTCCCCCACCCCAGGGAAAAGACCTTGGCGGTTTACCCTATTCATGCTCCTCATGATTTTATAAACCTCTGTAAGGTCACCACTCAGCCTCTGACACTTGGATCCTATCCTTAGAGGAACTGGTATCAGCTTCCACCACTGTGACTCTGTGATCAACCTTATCCGTCCTCTTTTCCAGGTCTCCCAGCTGCTGTTCATGCTTCTGCAGCATGATAGAGATCGGGGCCAGCTTCACCTCTATCTGCTTCCCCAACATCTCGCGAGATTTCGCAAGCTCCTTCCCAGGGCCTGGTAGGTAATCGAGTCCGAGGATCCTGCAGGCTGGGCCGGGGGCCTGGCCCCGGACACTGCTCCTCCCTTCTTCAACATCCCTGGACAATGAAAACGCAGGTAAGTTGATGTTTCACAATGTCCAGGGACTCCACAACCTTTTCAGAGTCCCAGGATATCGCGATAGTCCGGATTGGGTGGGATAGAAATTCTTCCCCCTTGTGCTGTGGTGCGAAGCTCTGCAACATGATCGTCTGAGAACACCACCATCTTGGATCCCCAGAGTGCAGTGAGAGAATAAAACTCAGAAAAACCCACAATGAGAGGTCAGGGTGCAGTATTTAAAGGCTGCCATTTATGTTTTATATGTGAAACCCCAGTAGCCTAATGGATAAGGCATTGGCCTCCTAAGCCAGGGATTGTGGGTTCAAGTCCCATCTGGGGTGTCTGACTCGTCCTTGTGTGTCATTGCTCTTAAATCCACTTTGCAAACGTCCCCATGTCTACATTCAGTTGATGGGATGTGCTGTCCCATCTGACCTTACACAAGTCTTCTGGCGATCTGCAGGATTCAGGCTAAATTCCCTGAAAGAGACAGCACAGTCACAATGGCTGAAAACCTGCTGAGATTCTCCTGGGAATGGCATGGTGGCTCAGTGGGTAGCACTGCTGCCTCACAGTGTCAGGGACCTGGCTTCGATTCCTCCCTTGGGTGTCTGTTTGTGTCGAGTTTGCACATTCTCTCCATGGGGAACTTCGGGTGCTTTGGTTTCCTCCCACAGCCCAAAGATGTGCAGGTTCGGTGGATTGGCTTTGGGGAATGCAGGGTGAGAGGATAGGGGTTCGGCCTGGATGGGATGCTCTTCAGAGGGTCAGTGTGGATGTGATGGTCTGAATGGCCTCCTCCCACCCTACTCTAGGGCTTCTCTGAACAAGTTTGGAGCAGATGGTCAAAGGCCCAGTCAAGGCTTCGTGAAGGGACTGCCATCCAGGTGTGTGTCCCTATGCTCCTTTTCCCTGATCTTCCCGAATGTTCAAATCAACATCATCACATTAAAGACATTTTGTTTCTTGTCTTAATGAGAAACGATTTGGCTTCAAGAGCACAAAGGTTTTGGATGATGTCTCTTGAGGTTTGCTGATGAAACCGTTGATGTGCAGGCCAACTTCAGATAATGGCAGAGACACTCTCCAGTGGTGACTGTCAGCGTTACCAGTCGTGAAGACTTCATCCAAGAAACTGACGGTGATCTTGACCGCAGTCTCACCACGGCCTGCAAATCACAATCGGCTTAACCAGACTCAAGAACTAAAGAGAAACCAAGAACATCTCACCGATATTACCATGAAGGTTGGTTCCAGCAAAGGATCAACAGCGAGACCGCAAAAACACATTTCATGTCTCTCTGTGCTGGAACTTTCTGCTGTCTTTCTCCATTGAAATAATATCCAGCTGCTTTATTCTTCCTACCAAAGTGTATGACCTCACACATTCCCACATTGTCTTTCATTTGCTGAGTTGTTGACTACTCCCTTAACCCATCCATCTCCCTCTGTAAACTCTGTGAGTCAGCCTCAGCAGTTGCCTTTCCACAAATGTTTGTCTAATCTGTGGATGTGGCACTCCAAGTTCTCCAACGATGGCCTAACTACCTCACATCTCCATCACAGCCTCCTTGCAATTGTATTCAATACCTTGACTAATAAAGGTAAGGACCCAAATGCATAGCCACAGCCCCATCAGTTCCAACCTTGAACACCCAGATTTCAATCATTTCCATTGACATATTGGACCTTATCATAAATACCAAACATGCAGGTAATCTGGGGTTAAAGTGGTAATGTTGACAGAATATAGCTTAGACTGACACCAACACAACCAAAACAGAAGCTGCTTTGTCCATAGATTGGTAGCTCTATCTGTTGGAGCCCCAGTGACCTCATGGGTACGACACTAACTTCCTAAACCAGAGATTGTGGGCTCAAGTCTTATTTGGGGTTTTTGATTTTGTTGAAAACTTCACTGTGCAGCTGATCTCAATCCTGTGTGGTCACGTGACCGTGGCAACAAAATCAGGCATTCTCAATTGATCCTCAGCTGGAGAAACTTGACCTGATAGAAAATTGGCCAAACTAAATTAAACAGCAGCTATCAGCTCCAGACAACATTGCAACTAAGATCAAAGAGTTACAAAGATTCAAGAAGAACCAGTTCCAACCAGACTGAGGGTTGTATATTGGAGAAGTGTCAGCCTGAGACAATCCACTTTATAGCTCCTGGCATGATAACAGTGAAGGGTATTGGTGTGACCCCATTCGATGATGTGAACCCAGCTCATGATCGTATTGGCCAAAGCCAAAGAAGATTCTAGAAGATCTGGGAAAAGTAGGGTAGGAAACACACACCTGGATGCCACTTCCTTCACGAAGCCTTGACTGGGCCTTGCAGTGGAGCTCTGACCATCTGCTCCAAACTTGTTCAGAGAAGCCCTAGAGTGGGGTGGGAGGAGGCCATTCAGACCATCATATCCACACTGACCCTCTGAAGAGCATCCCATCCAGGCCCAACCCCCTATCCTCTCACCCTGCACTCCCCAAAGCCAATCCACCGAACCTGCACATCTTTGGACTGTGGGAGGAAACCAAAGCACCTGGAGCACCCCATGGAGAGAATGTGCAAACTTGACACAAACAGACACCCAAGGGAGGAATCAAAGCCAGGTCCCTGACACTGTGAGGCAGCAGTGCTACCCACTGAGCTGCCATGCCATCCCCAGGAGGATCTCAGCAGGTTTTCAGTCATTGTGACTGTGCTGTCTCTTTCAGACGATTGACCCAAAAATCCTGCATATCCTCAACATTCTGTATTTTTCTGACACAGGGTACCACCAACCCAACACAGACTCGTGGAGTTTTCCAGAGGAGATGAGAAATTGACTTGACCTCGGATGAAGATCAGCCATGAAGACAAGGGTTAAACGTCAGACACCCCAGATGGGACTTGAACCCACAATCCCTGGCTTAGGAGGCCAGTGCCTTATCCATTAGGCCACTGAGGCCACATGTGTGAGGTTAAAATGGCAGCTTTTAAGTTTTGTTTTGCACGAACACACTGACTGTGGCTCAGCCAGCACAGAGTCAGTGCCCTGGACAGAGGGCATTCCAAATCTCCTGGTTATATATGTTTTTCTCTTTACCCCCGCACTGCTGCCTAACTGTGGTAGTGCTTATATTTTCCCCAGCACCCATGTTGTGTGTGTGCAGGTTTGAGACACAGTGAAAGACAACAGATGTACAAATCTTTATTCAATTCCCACCACCAGGAAGAAAGGAAACACCCAAGTGGCCAGTGACAAGCATCAAAGGGCAATGCTGTGTGACCAAACAGTGAGGGGGAGGGCACTCTCTGAACAGCTCAAGGATGTTGGTAGACACTGCGTGCTCCTTCTCCAGGGACACCCGGGCTCGAACGTAACCATGGAAGAGGGTCAGGCAATCGGCCCTAACAACCAGTTTGGCCAGGCCCAGGAGCAGACCCACGAGGAGATCCTCTGACCAACCCTCCCCCCTCGGCACTGGGTGCCCAATGATGGGGAGTGTGGGGCTGAAGTCCAACCAGAAACGGAGGAGAAGGTTTCCCAGAAAGCGAAAAAGGGAGTGCAAGCGCCCTGTTCCATGGACTCCACAGCACCACAGAACAAGCAGTTGGGCTGGGAGTCCGTGAACCACTGCAATCTGCGGACTGCCGCGTGCAATACCCTCCACCCCAGATCCCCGTGAGAAAGGGGGAGGACTCCCATGTAGAGAGCCCTTCACTGGGGATGGTCCCCACCGCCCGGTGGTAAATGGGCACGTCAGGGTGTGTCCGGGAGGTGGATGAGAGTGTGCAGCAGCAGTCTGTACAGGGCCCTCTGTGATACACCCCTGAAAGGGACAAAACTAAAACTCCGGTGACAGCTCAGGTTGTGGGGCACAGTCTCCCACAGGAAGTCCAGGACCCTGGGGCCAATGTGAAATTCCGTCCGGGCAGGAGTGAGCGCAGACGGGATCCCACCGCACACCTGAGCATCCTCCAACTGGGGCACTACGTGGGGTCTGAGCACCGTCGTTTTAAGGCGTCGGATGGTGGGGGCCACGTACCGGACGTCTACCGCTGCCCTGCTCGCTATATCCTGCGGCAGCGTCCGGCCCAGGCCCCCACCATCCAGCACGTCCCCGACCCTGGTCACCCTCACAGTCACGGCCCTCCCCTCCGACAGTCACTCGAACCCACGAGTACGGAGGTGCGGATTCCTGAGCAACGTCTCCCTGACGACAGTCGCTACTCCTGCCGGAGGGTAGGCGTGACGCGATTCGACCATGTTCCAGACCGTGAGCAGGTCCTGGTAAAAGACAGGCAGTGTCCTGAGAGTGACCTCCAAACCATCACGGTCCCTGAACAGGAGCTGAGTCTCGTAGTTGAGGTTACGCACCTGGTGGAAAAAATACGTCGCCAGGGCACCCCGCCGAGGGGGAGGCTCAATGTAAAGGTATCGCTGCAAGGTCTGAAGGTGGAACGTCGTTACCTGGGTGTGAACGCACACCAGCGACTGACCGCCCCCCTCAATATGGAGACTCAGGACCTGCGCAGTGACCCAGTGCATCTTGTTGTCCCAGAAGAAGTGAACCAACATTCTCTGGATGTCATCGACAAAACCAGGAGGAGGGACCAAAGTGACCAGCCGGTACCACAGCATGGCAGGCACCAGCTGGTTTATGACCAACACTCGACTCCTGTGAGACAGCACTCGGAGCAGTCCTGTCCAGAGGCCTGGGCGAGGTGAGACTTTGGCCTCCAGCTCCTGCCAGTTCCCCGGCCAGGATTCCTCAGCCGGGCTGAGGTAGACCCCCAGATCGAGGAGATGGTGGTACTCCAGCTGAACCCCCGTAACTCCTCCGGCAGAGACTCCACCCGTCACGGACTGACCAGTCGTCTGGAATATTGGGCCCAGTTGATCCTGGTGGAAGAGACCGATGAGTACAAGGCCTGGCACTCACACATCCTCTCCAGGTCAGCAGGGTCGGTGAAAGGGAGGAGCACGTGGTCAGCGTAGGCCGAGATGACCACCCCCTGTGCCCGCACTGCGCAGAACCAGCCCCGACAAC
Organism: Chiloscyllium punctatum; assembly: GCF_047496795.1. Classification (NCBI taxonomy): domain Eukaryota; kingdom Metazoa; phylum Chordata; class Chondrichthyes; order Orectolobiformes; family Hemiscylliidae; genus Chiloscyllium; species Chiloscyllium punctatum. Next base: position 76,577,139 of record NC_092756.1, on the reverse strand, counting down.
CTCCTCCACAAGAGGCACAGGAAAGGCTCCACGCACAGGGAATTCAGCTGGCTGGACAGGGGGCAGCCTTGGTGTACACCTCTCCCAAAGTGAAGGGGCAGTGTCATGGAGCCATTAACTTTAAAACTAATTGTACCTGCCTCCACTTGGTCCACATCCACACAAGCATTTCCTGTCATGTACCTGTCCAAATGTCTTTCTCATAGATTCTATACAGTGTGGAAACAGGCCATTTGGCCCACCCAGACTCACTCCCCAACGTGTCCTCCGGCCAAATGTACCTAACCTTCACATCCCTGAACAGTCTGGGCAATTTTGCATGGCTAATTTACTTGTGGGAGGAAACTGGAGCACCTGGAGGAAACCCACACAGACACGGGGAGAAAGGGCAAAATCCACACAAACTGTCACCAGAGGCTGAAATTGAACCTCGGTCCCTGGTGCTATGAGAGAGCAGTGCTAACCACAGAGCCAACTTGGAAACTCTTCCGGAGTAGTCACCCAAGGGAGGAATCAAAGCCCGGTCCCTGACACTGTGAGGCAGCAGTGCTACCCACTGAGCTACCATGTCATCCCCAGGAGAATCTCAGCAGGTTTTCAGCCATTGTGACTGTGCTGTCTCTTTCAGACGATTCACCCCCCCATCCTGCAGATCCCCAAAAATCTTGAGCAAGAACATGTTGGGCACCACTTCCCATCCGCTGAAAGCAGACAAGGGGGATTTCTCCAAAGTCAATTAGAAATAACGTTGACAGTGAACAAGCCGTAAATAATCAGATACTCCAGATGGGACACGAACCCAAAAACCCCAGGTTTAGGTGACCAGTGCCTTATCCATTAGGCCGTTGGGGATACACCCTTCAAGGTCAAATGGCAACCTTTAAATACTGAACCCTGCCCTGTCATATTGTTTTTTTCTGAGTTTTCTACTCTGACTGATTGTTTTTTACCCCTTCCATTTCATGCTAAATTGTTCACTGCTTGATAAATTGATCTCGCCTCCCATTTGGCCCCAGACGGACATTTGAGAAATCACAGCCGGTCAGACAGCGTCCGAGGAGCAGGAGAGTCGACATTTCGAGCATAGGCCTGAAGAGCTTCGACTCGAAACATTGACTCCCCTGCTCCTCGGATGCCGCCTGACCAGCTGTACTTTTCCAGCACCACACAGTTTGACTCTGATCTCTCACATCTGCAGTGCTCACTTTCTCCCAGTCGAGAAATCAACTCAACTCCAACTTTGCAGACCCAGAGTTTGAGGCAAATGGAGCAGACAGGAGAAGGAAAAGGGCTGAATGTTATTGTGTGCAGCACTTTCAAGATATTTGCAGTTAGTGGGGAAGGAGGAAGTGGAGATGTTGCAAAAAGCTGCATTGAGGACAAATCAACAGAATCTTAGCGGGCATTCAGCCCATGGTGGCTGTGCTGTCTCTTTCAGACAATTCACCCCAAGATCTCCCAAATCCTGGAATTACCTTGTGCAAGTCTCTATGTCACATCATTTGCCATAATCTCAACGGAGGCACAGTGATTTTTAACAGAGTACTGTCGATGAAATGTTCAGTCAGCATGGATTGAGATGAAGTTGACATGGAATGAAAATCAGCAACAAAGCCCAGGCTAAAAACCCAAGCCCCCCGAGATGGGACTTGAACCCACAATTACCAGCGGAGGGAATCCAGGGCCTTATCCATTCGGCCCCTAGGGCTCCCACAGCACACTCTCTCTGGAAAGTGTTGACCTCAAACGAGTGCTACAGCTGAGCATGTTCCAAGATCGAGGATTATATGTTGAGGGACACACTAAAGTATGGAGCAGCTGCTGTCAAGGTGTAACAGTTAAAGAACACTGTCTAAGGCCTTTCTGACCAGTTATGACATCGTCCCTTCATTTCTCAGACCCTCTTGGTGCCTCAGAATGAAGAGAAATCGTTTCCTGCCTCAGTAGAAAGATCTGCCCGAACTTGCGAGACCCCCTTTTGTGGAAGAGAGCCAGCCCTATATCAGGACAGGAAGGAGATTCCAATGGCTCAACATGGATTGTTCCAGTTAATATCCTTTCTCAGATGGATAGAGCTATAGAGCGAGTAAAAATTGTGGGAATTTGGGAAATTCTGACAATCTGTTTTAATATTTTGTTAATAAAATCAAGTTGAACAGCAAACCAAATTTTGTCCCCCTTTGTCTTCTTCACCAACAAGAATACTGAAGGATAGTTGAGTTTAATTACATTATGTTGCTACTGTTCATCTGGTTGATCAGTGGAAATTAAAAGCCATGTCACACAACAGGCAGAGTCAATCTTTAGCTGAGTAGAAGTTCAGCAGAGAGAAACAGACTTACTTTGTGATATCAGAGGGAATTCCTGTCCCATTGATCTATTAACTGCAGGGAACTTTCAGATACGTGGTATCTTTAGAGCAATGAAATATCCTCCCAAGATATATGCTTTCACTCTCAACTGAAGATGTTATAACTTCAATGGCTAAGAGTATTAACCAATAAATCAATGCCAAGCCAGTTGAAGTATGACACTTGGCACATCATCATCGCTGTAATTGCAGAATGCAGCATAAACTATTCCATCTTCTAACCTACTGACAGCCTACTTTTCAGAAGTCTCCTTACACGACTCTGAAAACAAATTAAAAGAAACCAATTAAACCAAATAAGCACAAATTAAAATGTCCCAGTCATTTAAAAAGGCTCTGTCACAAAAGTCAAAATCTCCCAAGAAAGCTTACACTTACCGAGTCACAGAGTTGGACAGATCCTTCGCTCCAACCCGTCCATGCCAACCAGATATCCGAAAGTTATCTAGTCCCACAAACCAGCATTTGGTCCATATCCCTCTGAAGCCTTCTTATTCATGTCTCCATCCAGCTGCCTTTTAAATGTTACAGAGTCTTAGAGTTGTACAGCACGGAAACAGACCCTTTTGTTCTGACTCGTCTATGCTGACCAGATATCCTGAATTAATCTAGTCCGACTTGCCAGCAGTTGGCCCATATCCCTCTAAACCCACCCTGTTCATATACCCCCATCCCGATGCCTTTTAAATGTTTTGGAGGAGCCGGGGTTAGACTGGGGTGGACAAAGTTAAAAATCACACAACACCAGGTTATAGCCCAGCGGGTTTATTTGGAAGCACTAGCTTTCGAAGCGATGCTCCTTCACTGGGTGGTTGTCTTCACCTGATGAAGGAGCAGCGCTCTGAAAGCTAGTGCTTCCAAATAAACCTGTGGGATTATAACCTGGTGTTGTGTGACTTTTAACTTCTAAATGTTGTTATTGTACCAGCCTCCACCACTTCCTCTTGCAGCATGTTCCATATAAGCACCACCCTCTGCATGAAAAGGTTGCCCCTTAGGTTCCTTTTAAATTATTATTCCTCTCACCGTAAACCTTTTCCCCTCTGTTTTTGTACTCCCCCACCCTGGGGAAAAGACTGAAGCTATTCACCCTATCCATGTCCCTCATGATTTTATAAACCTCTATAAGGCCACCCTTCAGCCTCCGACACTCCAGAGAAAATAGCCTCAGTCGATTCATCCTCTCGCGATAGCACAAACCCTGTAACCCTTGCAACACCCTTGTAAATCTTTTCTGAATGCTTGCAAGTTTTACAACATCTTGCAATAGCAGGGAAACCAGAATTGAACGCAGTATTCCAAAAGGTGGCCTAACCAATATCCTGTACAGCCACAACCCAACATCCCAATTCCTATACTCAATGCACTGACTCATAAAGGCAAGTGGATCAAATGCCTTCTTCACTGTGCTATCTACCTGCAACTCCTTCTCTTCCTAATCTGTGTGTATGTGAGTTACAATAATCGTTTTGCATTCTGATATGAATAGATTCACTCTTTTGTTAATTCAACATATCCAGGTTTAATTGGATACTTTTAAACACCAATTCAATTGGATTGGGAGGAAGACATCCACAAGAAAGGGTCCCTTTTTAAATTAACCTGTTAGTGACCAACCAAGGATCCAGGTAAATGAAGAAAGGAAACCATTTCATCCCTGCTCACCTGGGAGCTGAACAATTTGGGGTATCTGTCTGGAACTGTAATAACGTGGGGAACAATTCTCACATCAGCCTCTCTTTGTAAGTGCTCCATGTATTTATGAAACAATGCCCTTCACCAGAACATCTCAGTGATATATTTAACATTCCATTCACATTAATCACTCCAAGGGCATGATCTACATGAAGAATATAAACAGTAAGTGGTGAAACTCTAAGGTTCGGAAGCATCTGCTGAAAAAAACAAAATGAATATTGCAAATTGATAATTGTGTTTCTCTCCACAGATGCTACCTGACCTGCATTTCAATATTTCCTGATTTTATTGCAGATTTCCAGCACTTGTGGTATTCAACTCGTGTATAATTTTTTTACGTAAGGAGAATGGAGACTTGAAAACATTGAATGGGACTTTTGCTCATTAACTTCTTGGGAATTGTCTGCTATTGAATGATTTGATTCAGACTTTAGATAAGGTGCAATCATGACAAAGTCTGTGGGATTGTACTTATTATATATCAAGGAACAGCTCATCAAATAAGGCAATCCTCTGAAACATATGAATTCTCACCTCAAGTTTGGGGAGAAAGGTATAAAGGATAAGTATTAGATGGGGTGAGATCTGATCAACTTCAGAAAAACTTTGATCTTAAAACTACAATTCTACAGTGAAAGTGAAATATTGTGAAGTGTATGGTTAATTGTCGATGATATTTGTTCCTCCTTATTTAATTTCTATAAGTATCTGTAGAGTAATTTATAAACATATATTTACGAACCATTGTTATGCATAATTTTGGTAATTTTATAATTTGCCATGACTTTCTCTTCACCTTATTCAAGGAGAGTGTTTATTACAGTGAGTGATACCACACAGTATTTCAATTGCACTGAATTGGTTTTGAAAGATAACTCAATAAATACAGGTTGATGCTGTCGATGGTTCCTGTCGATATATTTCGTTGACCTGTTCAGACGTGTTATGATGTTAAGTCTGAGGCAGAAAGAGGAAGAAGGTATAAGTAAGGTTCAAGAAACTGAAGACAGACAGAGCCCTGGAGATAACAGGAATGAACTCAAACTAGGAAATAGAGAATTTGAAGGGACCATGCAATGTTTATGGGAAACAGGATTAAGGAACCTTCAAGGCATTTTACAGAGGGATAACAAGCAACAGGTCGCCAGGGAAAAAGTATGTCTTCTCAGAGCAAAGGAGGGAATTTACACTTGGAGCCGGAGGAAGTGGCTGAGGTTCTTAATGAATAAACTGCATTGGTATTTCCAAAGGATTCTGGGTAGTCCAAGATGGAGGACGGGAAAAAGTTGTGACTGTAAGAGCTGCCCCTTTTTTGAGGCATTTTAGGTGTTGGGGGTGATTTCCTCAAATTCCAGGAGCAGCAATTACTGTTTTATTATGCAACTTTGGAGAAAAAAATCTCAAAACAACGGCACTTTTAAAAGGAAGAAAGGCAGACAAAGAAAGCGTGTACTTGGTCAGGAGGGTGGGAGGGAAGAAACCAACACTGCTCACTGATATGGATAGGAAGGGTCGAGAGGGATATGGGCCCAGTGTGGGCGAATGGGACGAGATTAGATTAGGATATGTGTGCGGCATGGACGAGTTGGATCGAAGGGTCTGTTCCCATGCTGTACATCTCTATCACTCTCTGACATGGTGGATGGTGAGTCTTGTATATTGATATTCTAGAGCATGTCAATATTAAAAGGGAGGTGTTGGGTGTTTTGAAAAGCATTAAGGTAGACAAGTCCCCAAGACCTGATGGAATCTATCATAGAATCCTGAGAGAGGCAGGTGTGGAAATTGCTCCGGATTTGTGCAAAATATTTGTATCCTTTACAGTCACAGGAGAATTCCCAGAGGACTGGAGAATACCCAATGTTGTTTCTTTCTTTCAGAATGGCAAAAAGAATAATCCAGGAAATTAAAGGCCAGATTGGCTTCCTGTTATTCATTGCTTGGACATCACTGTCTGTGCCTGGATGGTACCCTCTGGAAGTCACTCTGTAAAGATCTCCACCCCTCTACCTTGGGGTCTCAGGATCTCAAGGTGTTCCTCTCTTTGGCCAAGGTTTTGGTCCATGTGTAATGGTTTCCTGAATGTGGTTCCTGTGAAGTGCCTTGTACCATGAAAAGGGATCCCTACATGCAGGCTGTAGTTGGGTTGAAGTGTTATGGAGAGCAGGCAGGAAAGTGGAGTTGAGACCGAGATGAGATCAGCCATGATCGTGTGGGATGACAAAGCAGGCTCGAGGAGCTGAATTGCCGAATTTTTAAGATCTTCGGAACACAACCAAAGACTGAGCTATCAATTGCTGTGGGTGGCTAACATGGTATCTCACCTCAGATGCATCATGAAGAGGATGTCCATGTTCAAAGCCAGGGGTTGTGAGTTCATATCCCATTTGGGCTGTTATGTTTTTAAACATGAACTCTGATCAGCACCCTGTGTCTGTTTGATCTCAATTCCAGTTAATAAGGGGAGATGGTGGTGCAGTGCTAGACCTGGAGTAGGAACCCAGAACACCAAGTTCATGGGGTGGGGGAGATGGACTGTAATCCCACCATACAAGGTGGTGAAATCTCAGCTCAGGAGGAGCTTTGTCTGATGGGAACCATATATTGCTAATGAGGTTTGTTAGGAAGCTAACTAGTTCCATATTCTCCTTTCAGGAAGAAAACCTGGTGAGACTACAGACCCACAGCAATGTGGGTGACTCACCCTCTGGGCAACAAACACTGGCCTAGTCAGAAACATATCGCATTCCTTCCCTGTAGCTCGGTCACAATCCTGGAACACCCTCCATTGATTCATTGTAGGTTTACCTCCAACAAATGGTCAAAAATCACACCACACCAGGTTTTAGTCCAACGGGTCTATTTGAAACCACGAGCTTTTGGAGCATTGCTCCTTCATCAGGTGTAATGAGAGAGGAGGCATCAGACACAGAATGTATAAGTAAAATATCAAAGGGTCATACAAGTGATGTGAATGTATTGAACAAATCCAAAATAGCCAACTCCCTCCTGTTAAATCTTCAATCAGTTCGAAAGGAGATACAAGCAGCACATGGATTGCAGTGGTTCAAAAAGATAGCTCCCCATCACCTTTCAGGGGAAACTAGGGAGAGGCAATAAATGTTGATCTAGCCAGCAATGTTCACACCCTGGAAATGAATTAAAACAATCCCACAATGGAATAAACCGCCAGGGGAAAAGTCATAGTGTAATGACTTGAAAACATCAAGCCCCAACTTTGGATGGTTTCTATTGTTATGTTTTACATTATCATCCAAAACGCACCAGTCATTGACATAAAGGTTATGATTTGGAGGAGCCGGTGTTAGATTGGGGTGGACAACAGGTTTATGTGTGTGTATATGTGTGTGTGTGCAGGGGAGACCGAGTGAGTGTGTGCGTTTGTGTGTGCGTGTGAGGGGGCGATGGTGTGAGTGTCTGTGAGAGTGTGTGTATGTGTATGTGTTCGAGTGTAATGGGGTATACATCTGTGAGAAGGTGTGTTTGTGGGTGTGAGTGTGGGAGTGTGTATGTGTATTGTGTGACAGGATGTGTGTGTGGGTGTGTGTGTGTGTATGTGTGTGTGAGTGTGGGTGTGGGTGTGTGTGTGTGTGTGTATAGTGCCGTGGGGTCGGCTGTAGTGTGACATGAACCCAAGGTCCCAGTTGAGGCCATCCCCATGGGTACCAAACGTGGTTATCAGCCTCTGCTCAGCCACTTTTCGTTGTTGCCTGTCCCAAAGTCCACCTTGGAGGATGGTTACCTGAAGGATCGAGGTTGAAAGTCCCTGATCGTTGAAGTGATCTCCGACTGGGAGGGAACACCTCTGTTTGGTGATTGTTACGCGGTGCCCATTCATCTGTTGCCGTAGCCTCTGCTCGGTCTCGCCAATGGACCATGCATTGGGCATCCTTCCCTGCAGCGTATGAGATAGACAACATTGGCCGAGTCACATGAGTACCTGCCGCGTACATGGTGGGAGATGTCCCCATGTGTAATGGCGGTATCCATGGTGACACTCTGACACGTTTTACAGTGTCTGCTGTGACAGGGATGTTTGGTGTTGTCCTGAAGGCCGGGCAGTTTGCTGTGAACAATGGTCTGTTTAAGGTTTGGTTGCAGTTTAAAGGTGAGAAGTGGAGGGGTGGGGAAGGTCTTGGCGAGGTGCTCATCCTCATCGATAATGTGTTGCAGGCTGTGGAGAATGTGACGTAGTTTCTCAGCTCCTGGTAAGTACTGGACAATGAAGGGTACCCTGTTGGTTGCAGCTCGTGTCTGTCTCCTGAGGAGGTCATTGCAGTTTCCCGCTGGGGCATGTCAGACCTGGCGATTGATGAGTTAAGCATCGTATCACATTCTTATCAGGGCATCCTTGTGTACTTCCAAGTGCCCCTCACATTCCCCCTCACCTGAACAGATCCTGTGTAAGTGTACGGCTTGTACAGAGGGGACGGCTGTTTTAATATGTTGAGGGTGGGTTTGTGGTTGAGTGAGGTGCTGTGGTGCCCATCCTTGATGGAGATGCATGTGTCCAAGAATGAGACAGATACTAAACAGGAGTCCATGGTGAGTTTGATGGTGGGATGAAACTAGTGAAAGTGGGCGGCACAGTGGTTAGCCCTGCTGCCTCACAGTGCCAGAGACCCGGGTTCAATTCCAGCCTCAGGCAACTGACTGTGTGGAGCTTGCACATTCTCCCCGTGTCGGCGTGGGTTTCCTCTGGGTGCTCTGGTTTCCTCCCACAGTCCAAAGATGTGCAGGTCAGGTGAATTGGCCACGCTACATTGCCCGTAGTGTTGGGGTAGGGGTAGGTTGCGCTTCGGCGGGGCGGTGTGGACTTGCTGTCCCGAAGGGCCTGTTTCCACTCTGTAAGTAATCTAAATGTTGGTGAACATAAATGTTGGGAGATTGCAGCATTGTAGCATTGTTCTGACATGAACACAACCAAGGTAGAGGGGATCAATTCTCCTGACATGGCCCCAGAAGCACGTGTTGTCCCAGTGACCTAACAGCTCCATCTCTGATCTTCTAAGCTACTGCCTGTGGTTTACATCCCTTCTGGGGATACTTTCAATTTAAACATTCTCTCCAATTAAAACCCTCTCACTGCATTATCTCCATTCAAATTAAGTTAATCTCTGACCTCATGTCTTTAAAACTCTGCATGGCTGCTTTGAGATCATGGAATTAAAACATTACCAAGTCAGTTTGATACATGTGGCAACAAACGTTTGATGAACTGGAGCGAAAGGGAGTGGAATTAATTTCTCAGCTCTCCCAAAGAGACAGCATTGACATGATGGGCTTCAGTATGTACAGTCACATTCGAAGATTCATTGATCTGAAATTAAACAATCAAATGTCTGTTTCACCACAGTCACCTCATCTGTTGTTCGTTTCCTCACTGATGCAGGAATTAGCATTGACCCATTTGTTCTTGTCTTTCTGGGACCATTCCTTCAATGTTCGCTGTACAAACATTGAGCTTGCTTGACCCCTATACTGTCCTGTTGGTATTTAACAGGAAAACATGCAGGTGAAATAAAGGTATTCCACACTCAATAATTTATATTTACATTCAATGAGTTGGACCAAGATAATAGTGACCCTAAGGGTGGAAGATTCATTGAAAATATTTGATTTGCAAGTAATGATAGGCACAGTGAAAAGTTTTGTCTTGTGAGCAATATAGGCAGCTCACAGAGTTCAGTAGCATAGATAAGGAAATAATAGGGAAACAGCAGCAGGAACAAAAACACAGGTACAGGCGAATATTGAGAGTCTGTGAGACCGTTCAGTATTCTAACAACAGTAGGGTAGAAACTGTTTCAAAACCGGTTGGTGTGTGTGTTCAGGCTTCTGTACCTTCTCCCCGATGGTAGAGGTTGTAGAAAAACATTGCCAGGGTGGGATGGATCTTTGAGAATGCTGGAGACCTTTCCTTGACAGTGGGCCTGGTAGATGGTTTCTATAGATGGGAGGTTGGCCTTTGTGATTGTCTGGGCCGAGTTCACCACTCTCTGTAACCATCTCCGATCTTGAATGGTACAGTTGCCATACCAGGTAGTGAGACATCCAGACAGAATGCTGTCGATGGTGCACCTATAAACGTTGGAAAGGGTATTCTCTGTCAGTAATATCCGATGTTCTGGCGGGATCAGTGTTGAAGGGTTGGTTTGTTGATGAGAGTGTGATGAGAGCTGGCTTCCAAAAGCAAACTCTCCAACCGCACTCTTAGGAATCTCGTCCCCATCCAGAAACAGCAGCCACTTGATCACCACCTTCAACATTCAATCCTGCAGATCCTCGAAAATCTTGTGCAAGATATTGTTGGATACCACTGACCATCAACTGAATGCAGAGATGGGGATTTTTCCAAAATAGATTATAAATAAAGGATAAGCCGCAGAGACACCCCAGATGGGGCTTGAACCCACAATCCCTGGCTTAGGAGGCCAGTGCCTTATCCATTAGGCCACTGGGGCCCCACGTGCTGTTTGCCAATGGCAGTCGTTAAATACTGCACCCTGACCTCACATAGTGTGTATTTCTGTATGTTGTACTCTCACTAATTGGTTCTTAACCCTTCCATCTCATGCCAAATTGTTGGCTGCTTGATAAATTGATCCCACCTCCCATTTCTTCCCAAACAGACAGATGAGATATCAACCAAACTCCAACTTTGCACAACTCAAGTCTGAGGAAAATGGAGGAGACAGGAAAATAGCAAAGGGCTCAATGTTATTTTGTGCAGCACCTTGAAGATATTTGCAGTTACTGGGGAAGGTGAAAGTGGAGATGTTGCAAAAAGCTGCATTGAGGACAAATCAATACAATCTTAGCAGGCATTCAGCCCATTGTGGCTGTGCTGTCTCTTTCAGACAATTCTCCCCAGGATCTCCCAAATCCTGGAATTATCTTGTATAAGTTTCTACTAAACAGCATTTGCCATAATCTCAACACAGGCACAATGATTTTTAACAGAGTAGTTAAAAAATCCAGTCAATTTGGATTGAGATGAAGTTGACATGGGATGAAAATCAGCCACTGCTAAGACCAGGCTTAAAAATGAAATCCCTGAAATCCCAGATTTCAGAAACCAGTGCCATCGCCATTAGGCCACGAGGGCACTATATTGGCAGACCACTGGAAACAGTTGACCTCAAATGAGTGTGACAGCCAAGCACACTCCCAGATCTGTGACAACACACTGAGGGACACACTAAAGGTTCAGGCAGCTGCTGCCAAGGTGTAACAGGGAAACAACACAGTCTCAGGTCTTTCTGACAAATGATCACATCATTCTTTCAGTTCTCAGACCCTCTTGGTGCCTGACAATGAACAGAGATCGTTTTCTGTCCAAGTACAAAATGCCTTTCTTTCCACAACGATACAGAAGGTTTGAGAAATGTCAATATTTCAATGGTTTGTTGATTCTTTTCTCTCTGCATAGACTGTACACAACTGATATAGAACCTTTGTATGCATTTCCAAATGATGTTACAAACTGTTTCAATACTTTGTTAATAAAATCAAATTGAAACGCAAATCAAATTTAGTCTCCCTTTGTCCACATCACCAACAAGAATAATTGAGTAAAGTTGTGAGGAATTCATCAGATCAATGAGACTCCAGGAATTCTTCCAAGATGTCAGCAATGATCCCAATGAGCCAACCAACGAACGGGAACAGTCATCAGAGAGATCCATCGTGGAGCGACCAAAGAAGGAGTCGATTTGTATCCCTGCGGAGGGCCGCTGTCCTGACCTTGAGATGTATGCTCAACCGTCAGGAGATGGGTGAATGCCAGATTTAAAAATCACACAACACCAGGTTAGAGTCAAACATGTGGAAGCACTAGGTTTCGGAGCACTGCTCCTTCATCAGGTGGTTGTGGAGAATAAGATTGCAAAACACAGAATTTATAGCAAATGTTTACAGTGTGATGCAACTGAAATTGTATCTTGAGAAAGACCTGGATTGTTTGTTAAGTCTCTCATCTTTTAGAATGGCCAGGTTGGTTTTCGTTCTTTCATATGTAAATTGCAAAACTTTTATCAAAAGTTACATTCTCAAGTGAACTTTAACAATTGGTGTCATGTCGGCCCAGATGATGTATTGAAGGTGTGAGCTCCCCTGTGTGAGGCTGTCTGTGCCCCAATGGTCAGACTGATTCTAATCTAATAAACAGATTTACAGCATCTTACATGAATTCATACAGTTTTTGAGCAAAGTGAAATGTAATTCTGGAAGTACAAGTTCATCACACAAACTTATATGTGTGTGTGTGTATATGTATGTATGTGTATGTGCGTGTATTTGTATGTGTTTGTGTGTCTATGTGTATATTTGTGTGTGTGTCTATGTGTGTATATGTTTGTGTGTATGTGTGTGTATATGTATGTGTGTATATGTGTGTGTATGTAAGTTGTGTGTGGGTGTGGGTGTTTTTGTGTATGTTTGTATGTGTATGTGTGTGTATATGTGTGTGTATGTGTGTGTATGTGTATGTGTATGTTGTGTGTATATGTGTGTGTATGGGTGTGTGTATGTGTGTGTGCATGTGTGTGTTTGTTGTGCATGTGTATGTGTGAATGTGTAAGTGTGTGTGTATATGTGTGTGTGTATATGTGTGTATGTGCGTGTGTTAATGTGTATGTGTATGTGTGTGTGTGAATGTGTGTGTTTGTGTTTGCGTGCGTGTATATGTGTGTGTGTGTATGTGTGTGGGTGTGTGTATGTGTGTGTGTGTGTATGTGTTTGTGTGTGTGTGTGTGTGTATGTGTGTGTGTGTGTGTGTGTGTGTGTGTATGTGTGTGTGTGTGTGTGTGTGTGTATGTAGTTGAATGGGGTCACCTGTAATGTCCCAGTTGATTGCTGAAGTGTTCTCCGACTGGGAGGGAACACTCCTGTCTGTTGACACTCATAACAGCCCCACCCCCCCCAACCGATATACACACACACACACACACACACACACACACACACACGCACACAAGCACATATAGATTTCTGGGGTGAATTTGTATTTGCAGAACTACATTTTACTTTGCTCAAAAACTGCATGAACGACAGAGCGAAGGAGAGAATTGAGGCAACTCCCAGAATCAGGTGACTCAGTGGTTAGCACTGCTGCCTCACAATACCAGGGTCCTAGGTTCAATTCCAGCCTTAGGTAACTGCCTGTGTGGAGTTTGCACATTGCTCTGGTCTCCTCCCACAGTACAAAGGTGAATTGGCCATGTAAAATTACCCATAGTGTTACCTGTTTCCACACTGTAGGTAGTCTAATCCAGGGGAAGGATCTGAAGGCCCTAATTTACGAGGGCTCTAAGCCCATGCCTTTCCAGGACTTCTCAGCGGTGGTAAACCAGAAAAGAAAACCTTACGATGATGAGCCTAAGATATAGGAATGGAAGTCAGGCCATTCAGCCCATCGGGTCCACCCTGCCATTCAATTGTGAATGATGGGCATTTCAACGCCACTTTGTGGCACTCTCATCGTTCACCCTTAATTCCTTGCGTGATCAAGAATTTATCAATCTCTGCCCTGAAGACAATTAACGTCCTGGCCTCTGCTGCGCTCCACGGCAATGAATTCCACAGGCCCACCACTCTCTGCCTGAAGAAATGTCTCCTCATTTCCGTTCTAAATTGACCCCCCTCTAATTCTCAGGCTGACCCCTTGGGTCCTGATGGAAACACATTCCCAGCATCCACCCTTTCTAAGCCATGCATTATCGAGTAAATTTGTATTAGATCTCCCCTCAACCTTCTAAACTCTAATCAATACAATCCCAGGATCCTCAGCTGTTCATTGTATGTTAAGCCTCCCATTCCAGGGATCATCTGTGTGTATCTCCGCTGGACATGCTCCAGTGCCAGTATGTCCCTCCTGAGGTGTGGAACCCAAAATTGGATACAGTATTTCAAATGGGGCCTAACCAGAGCTTTATAAAGTCTCAGAAGGACATCGCTGCTTTTACATTCCAACCCTCTTGAGACAAATGGCAACATTACATTTGTTTTCTTAACCACGGACTCAACCTGCAAGTCAACCTTTAGAGATTCCTGGACTATCATTCCCAGATCCCTTTGTACTTTGGCCTTATGAATTTTCTCCTGTTTAAAAAATAGTCCATGCCTGTATTCCTTTTTCCAAAGTGCAAGTCCTAGCATTTGCTCAGGTTGAATTTCATCAGCCATTTCCTGGACCACTCTCCTAAACTGTCTGAATCTTTCTGCAGCCTCCCCACCTCCTCAGAACGACCTGCTTGTCTGCCTAACTTTGCATCATCGGTGAACTTCACCAGAATGTCCCCCAGTCCCTTCATCCAGATCATTAATATATAAAGTGAACAGCTGCGGCCCCAACACTGAACCCTACGGGACACCACTTGTCACCAGCTGCCATTCCAAGAAAGAACCTTTTATCCCAACTCTCTGCCTGCTGTCAGACAGCCAATTCCCAATCCATGCCAGTAGCTCACCTCGAACACCATGGACCCTCACCTATCTCAGCAGTCTCCCGTGAGGCACCTTATCATAGGCCTTTTAGAAATCTAGGTAGATAACATCCACTGGGTTTCCCTGGTCTAACCTACTTGTTACCTCTTCAAAGAATTCTAACAGGTTTGACAGGGATGACCTCCCCTTACTAAATCCATGCTGACTTGTTCTAATCCAACCCTGCACTTCCAAGAATTTAGAAATCTCATCCTTAATGATGGATCCTAGAATTTAACCTACAACCGTGGTTAGGCTAACCGGCCTATAATTTTCCATCTTTTATCTTGATCTTTTCTTGAACAAGGTGTTTACAACAGTGATTTTCCAATTATCTGGGAATTTCCCCGACTCCATTGATTTTTGAAAGATTGAAAATAGCCTCTACTATTTCCTCAGCCACCTCCCTCAGAACTCTAGGATGTAGACCATCGGGGCCGGGAGATTTTTCAATTTTTACACCTTTTAGCTTTTCTAGCACTTCCTCTTTTGTAATGGCTACCATACTCAAATCTGCCCCCTGACTGTCCTTAATTGTTAGGATAATGCTCATGTCTTCCACTGTGAAGAATGACACAAAGTATTTACCAAGTTCTTCAGCCATTTCCTTATGTCCCTTCACGAGCCTTCCTGCATCAATTTGGAACGGCCTAATTTCTACTTTTGCCTCTCGTTTGTTTCTTATGTATTGAAAGAAACTTTAACAATCATTTCTAATATTACTGGCTAACTTACCTTCATATTTGACCCTCTCCTTCCTAGTTCTATGTCTTTGTTATCCTCTGTTTGTTTTTGTCGTCTTCCCAATCTTCTGATTTCCCAGTGCTCTTGGCCACTTTGTAGACTCTCTCTTTCCCTATGAAACATTTCCTGACTTCCTTTGTCAGCCCTGGCTGTTTAATTCCCGCCCCCTGACGGATAATGTTTCTGCCAAGAGAAGACTGAGGGAGTTTGGGATCCAGTACTCTCTGAGGTATCCGGCGGTGCTCCGATAACCTGACATGGATCCGTACATCTCTTTGATACATCGGAGAAGGCAAGAGACTTTGTGGACAAATTAACCGAATCTGAACAATTTAGTATCTACAAATAGTGTTGTTTGGTTATGTCTTTGTTGTTTTTTTAAAAAATCGAGGAAGTCCAGTTGGAGCTTTCTTTTCCTTGTTTTCCCTCTTGGTAATAATCCGGTTTAAACTGTGTTTGGTGGCGGTTGAGATGTGTACTTTCAATTTCTAAGTGGAGTTATACCAGAGGATGGGTGGGGCATTTACCCCATCGAGCTGAAATGGTTTTTTACATATTCTTATAGCCTTGACAAATGGGGAAGAATATGATGTTTAAATGTTTATTGCCCTCCAGCTCATCCCTCAACATTTTCCTAGATGTGTTTTCTAAATTGATCAGTCAGGAGTCCTGGCATATCATTGAAAGGGGAGATTTTAACAGTCTCATGGATCCCACAGTACAGAGGTTGCCCAAAGGCCCCCCTCCCCCCACCACGATACCCTCTGGACAAACTAAACAATGAGTGGATCTGTGTGTGGAGTGAGGGTTGGTGGACATCTGGAGGTGTCTCCACCCTACAGGCAGGGTTTTCTTTTCCAATCCACACAGATGTCACACCAGGATTGATTTTTTTCCAATCCCCATGGCAACCCTGGACTTGGTGGCACCTTGTACGATCGGTAATATTACCATCTCTGATCACACTCCAGTGTACCTGTTGGTTAAGATTAAGGACGTTACAGTGGGCCCAAGGCACTGGCAAATGGATCCCTTTATCCTCAAGGATAATACATTTGTGGAGTATTTCTCTCGGGAATTTTGGGCATTCTAGACATTAACTCACGCTCGATTAGTAGCCAATCCTTCCTTTCGGAAATTGCCAAAGCCTATGCCAGTGGGTCAGTTATTTCCTACTCTGTCAGTCGGAGGTGGAAGTAGGGTGAGCAGCAACATCTCCTCGAAGCACTGTTGAAGGCAGCTGAGAAGGCCTACTTTGACAGGCCCTCGTTGGTCAAGTTACAGAGGATTACGGCGCTGCGGAATGCATTGAATTCCGTGCTCACGCAGACAGCAAAGAACAAGCTTAGTTTTGCAAATCAAAGGTTATATGATCATGGTGACAGGTCTGGCAAATACTTAGCATATCTCGCTAGGAAAAGGAGCGCCCCTCAAGCCATTACGGTGATTAGGGAAGGGTCTGGGAACCGAACGTGTGACTCCAAAAAGATTAATGTGTCATTCCAGAGATTTTACTCTAAGTTATACCAATCTGAGGTTTGTGAGGAGGGGAGGGCCAAAATGGAGGCTTTATTCAAGGATCTGGAGCTCCCGGGTGTGACCCCCGAACAAGAGTCTTTTCTCAATGTCCCCTTATCAGAGCAAGAGGTGCAGGAGGCTGTGAAGCAGCTTCAGAGTGGAAAGGCACCCGTTCCTGATGGACTTCCCAGTGAATTCTAGAAGGAATTTATAAACATATTGTCAGGCCCGATGTTCAACATGTTTAATGACTCATACAGCCATGATTGTCTCCCAGTGTCTCTGAGAGAGGCCAATATTTCGCTTATTCTTAAAAAAGGGAAGGTCCCAAGGGACTGTGCTTCTTACAGGCCCATTTCACTCTTAAATGTGAACTTTAAAATCCTCTCTAATACTCTTGTGTTAAGGCTGGAGACTGTGTTACCTTCTATTGTTAAAGAGGACCAGACGGGCTTCATAAAGGGCCGCAGATCCTCCAATAATGTTAGGAGGCTGCTTAATGTAATTCAAGTGTGTCAACAACAGTCAATATAGGGATTGGTGATTTCTCTAGATACAGAGAAGGCGCTTGACCGAGTTGAGAGGGCGTACCTTTTCTATACTCTGGAGCGGTTTGTTTTGGGCGAAGTTTTTATAAGATGGGTAAAGGTTCTCCACAATGACCCTCTCACTGCAATCATCACCAACAGGGTGTGATCAAGCAATTTTAACATTTTTGGGGTCAGCCGACAGGTCTGTTCCCTTTCGCCACTGCTTTTTACAGTGGGGATTGAATCATTGGGGGAGGCCATTCATAGGGATCCCAATATATCAGCTCCAGACGTGGGGTCAAATTTACATCAGAGTTTATTGTATGTGGACAATGTCAGAATTCTTTCATCAAATCCAGCAGTTTCAGTCCCTCGCCTGTTCGCATATATCTGTGTGTTTGGCACCTTTTTGGGGGACAAGATTAATCTTTCAAAATCAGAGGCTATGCCTATGGGTGGTCTTATGAAAGTGTTAAGTCTTGAGGGTGAATATCGATTCCCATTTAAATGGTCACAGGGGGGTGTTGTGTATTTGAGCATGTTCATTACTCCAGTTCTGAATCGGCTGTTCAAAGCCAATTTTGTTCAATTATTTAACAAAATCAAACAAGACCTTCAAAGATGGAGGCGCTTCTGGTCTCGTGGTTGGGTCGGATAGTGTTTATTAAGATGAATATTCTCCCTCGTTTACTATCCCCTATATGGATGCTCCCCCTGATTTTCGATAAGCAAACATTCAGGAGACTGAACGGCTGGTTCAGCCCCTTTATTTGACATCATCAGTGGCCCCTCATTAAATGAGCTAAACTGCGATTGTCTCACAGACTGGGGGGAGTGGATCTCCCAGATATTAATAGCTACCAACTAAGCTCACTTTTATCCTACATGAGTGATTGGGCTTGTGGGGACCCTCTTTCAATGTGGTTCGATATTGAAACCTCCCAGGCTAAGGTGACGCCTTACTCACTTGCTGTGTTTGGACAAAATGAGGACAGTTAGGGAATATTGCCATCACCCAATAGTTATCGATACTGTTAAAGCATGGTGGGCAATTCGGCAGAGGGAAGGCAATATTGGCAAGACATCTTCTCTTACACCGGGTCTGCCAGGTTTTCAACAGGGGATAATAGATTTAGGATCCAAACATTGGGCAGTTAGGGGTGTGTCTTGTGTGGGTGTTTTGTTTGTGGGAGACACAATGATGTCCTTCGATCAGTTAGCACGGAAACACAAGCTACCGAACAGGGACTTCTTTTGTTTATTTCAAGTTAGAGATTTTATTCAAACAAAGACGATACTTTTGACTGATCCCTCCAAGTCCGACATAGAGAGAGGGGTGATTTAGCCCCATATCCTGCAGACCCCACAAAGTTCTGTATTTTTCTGACACAACATCCCACCAAACCCAAAACAGACCTGGGGACGTTTCCAGGGGAGATGAGAATTCGATTTGACATCAGACAAAGAAGATCAGTCATGAAGACAAAGCTTAAAAGTTAGCCATCCCAGATGGGACTTGAACCACAATTCCAGACTGAGGAGGCCAGTGCCTTATCCATTAGACCACTGGGGCCACATGTGCATAGTTAAAATGGCAGCCTATAAGTACTGCACCCTGAAGCTCTCATATTGTGTTCTTCTCTGAGTTTTATACTCACACTGATTGGTTGTTCCCCTTGCATCTCATTCTAAATCATTGGCTGCTTGATAAAATTGATCTTACCTCCCAAATCTCCCCAAATGGACAGACAAGAAATCCACCAAACTCCAACGTTGCACAACTCAAGTCTGAGGAAAATGGAGCAGACAGGAAAATAGCAAAGAGCTCAATGTTATTGTGTGCACCAGTTTCAAGATATTTGCAGTCAGTGGGGAAGGAGGAAGTGGAGATTTTGCAAAAAGCTGCATTGAGGACAATTCAACAGGATCTTAGCGGGCATTCAGCCCATTGGGGATGTGCTGTCTCTTTCAGACAATTCACCCCAAGATCTCCCAAACCCTGGAATTTCCTTGTGCAAGTTTCTACTAAAGAGCATTTTCCATAATCTCGAAGCAGGCAAGTGATTTTTAACGGAGTAGTTGAAAAATCCAGTCAATTTGGATTGAGATGGAGTTGATATGGGTTGAAAATCAGCCACCACAAAGACCAGGCTTAAAAAGTCAACACCGCAAAAGGGTTTTGAACCTCCAATCCACTACATCAGAAGCTACAGTCTTACCCATTAAGCCACAAAAACTCAGTGCCAATACTCCACTGGGAATAGTTGATCTTAAACGAGCGCTGCAGCCGAGCATATTCCAAGATCTGTAACGACACACTGAGGGACACACTAAAGTTTCGGGCAGCTGCTGCCAAGGTGTAACAGGGAAACAACACAGTCTCAGGTCTTTCTGACAAATGATCACATCGTCCTTTCAGTTCTCAGACCCTCTTGGTGCCTGACAATGAACAGAGATCGGTTCCTGCCCATGTACAAAATGCTGTTTTTTTCACGACACAGAACTTTGAGAAATGTCAAAATTCCAGTATTTTGTTGGTTCTTTTCTCTCTGCATAGACTGTACACAACTGGTTTAGAACCTGTGTATGCATTTCTATTTGCTTTTTTATGAATAAAGTCTATTTTTTAAAAAAACAAATTTTGGAGAGAGAGAAGATCTGCCCGAACTTGCGAGACCCCCCTTTGTGGAAGAGAGCCAGCCCTATATCGGGACAGGAAGGAGATTCCAATGGCCCAGCATGGATTGTTCCAGTTAATACCCTCGCCTCCTTGACCACAAAGTGGGGAGGGAAGTGGGAAATGGCACAGTGCAGGGTGACACGAGGCAGACGGATGCACAAGATGGCCGCTGAGCCATAAGTCGGCCATTTGACACACAAGATGACCGCCAGACCACAATGTGGAGAGAGACAGCAGAGCAAACACAGACACTGCCTGGGGGCACCAGAATGCCAGCACAATGCACTCACAACCGAGTTGATTAGTTTAAGGCGGATGGGAGAGACAATACACATGAAGAACATACACTGCCCGCCAAAGGGTCTGGGTCAGACAACACCTTTGATAGAAATGCTAACTGTTAGATACAGACTCAATACAGAGGGATAATAGCCAAGGCTGCAGTAATCGGCCTTCTCAGGAAGAGCGATGAGCGCCCATTACTACAGCAACGGACTTCCGCGCAGACGCTGAAACTGACAACTGCACTGAACTTAACAAAGGCCACGCTGGAACTGACAATAACTGCACCGAAACGATCAAGGATTCTGCAATGTTTACAATAAACAAGCCATGTTACAGAGACAATAACCTCATCACTGACCTATTATATCACAAAATGTATCACAGTATCTTGACCATGTGCTCCGGGTTGAGAGAAGAATCACAGCTGACCACTGTGCTGTTGGTGCTGCTCTCTCCCCGGAGCTCCGGGATTTCCTTGGACAATAAACTCTGTTGGTGAACCCCGACTCTGACTCAGAGCCTGGTGGTTTTCAGCAGTTGCCTTCCAACAAATGTTTGTCCAATCTGTGTTCTCCAACGATGGCCGAACTACCTCACATCTCCATCATAGCCTCCTTGCAATTGTATTCAATACCTTGACTAAGAAAGGTAAGGGCCCAAATGCATAGCCACAGCCCCATCAGTTCCAACCTTGAACACCCAGATTTGAATCATTTCCATTGACATATTGGACCTTATCATAAATACCAAACATGCAGGTAATCTGGGGTTCAGCTGGTAATGTTGACAGAATATAGCTTAGACTGACACCAACACAACCAAAACAGAAGGTCATTTGTCCATAGATAGGTAGACCCATCTGTTGGAGCCCCAGTGATCTCTTGGGAAAGGCACCAAATTCCTAAACCAGAGATTGTGAGCTCAAATCTTATTTGGGTTTTTGAGTTTGTTGAAACCTTCACTGTGCAGCTGATCTCAATCCTGTGTGGTCACGTGACCATGGCAACAAAATCAGGCATTCTCAATTGATCCTCAGCTGGAGATATTTGACCTGACAGAAAATTGGCCAAACTAAATTAAACAGCAGCTATCAGCTCCAGAGAACAGTGCAACGAAGATCAAAGAGCTACAAAGATTCAAGAAGAACCAGTTCCAACCAGACTGAGGGTTGTATATTGGAGAAGTGTCAGCCTGAGTCAATCCACTTTGTAGCTCCTGGCATGACAAGAGTCAAGGGTATTGGTATGACCCCATTGGATGATGTGAACCCAGCTCATGATCGTATTGGCCAAAGCCACAGAAGATTCTGGAAGACCAGGGACAGGAGAAGAGGAAAACACACCTGAACGCCAAACCCTTAGCAAAGCCTTGACTGGGTCCTGCAGTGGAGCTCTGACCATCTGCTCCAAACCTGTTCATAAAAACCCTCGCGTGAGAAGGGCAGGCCATTCAGCCCATCACATCCACACTGACCCTCTGAAGAGCATCCCATCCAGGCCCAACCCCGATCCTCTCACGCTGCATTCCCCAAAGCCAATCCACCGAACCTGTACATCTTTCGGATGTGGGAGGAAACCAAAGCACCCGGAGTCCCCCATGGAGAGAATGTGCAAACTCAACACAAACAGACACCCAAGGGAGGAATCAAAGCCAGGTCCCTGACACTGTGAGGCAGCAGTGCTACCCACTGAGCCACCATGCCATCCCCAGGAGAATCTCAGCAGGTTTTAAGCCATTGTGACAGTGCTTTCTCTTTCAGAAAATTCACCTCAATCCTGCAAATCTTGTGCAAGAAGATGTTGGGCACCACTTTCCATCTAGAGATTTTCCCAAAGTTGATTAGAAGTCAAGTTGACAAAGGGCAAGTGACTGACACCCCAGATGGGACTCGAACTCACAAGCCCTGGCTTAGAAGGCCAGTGCCATATCATACTGTGTGTTTCTGAGTGTTATACTCTCACTGATTGTTTTTTACCCCTACCATCTCATGCTAAATTGTTGGCTGCTTGATAAATCAATCTCGCTTCCCATTTGTGTCCAAACAGACAGATGAGAAATTCACCAAACTCCAATGTTGCACAACTCAAGTCTGAGGAATATGGAGCAGACAAGAAAATAGCAAAGGGCTCAATGTTATTTTGTGCAGCACCTTGAAGATATTTGCAGTTAGTGGGGAAGGAGTAAGTGGAGATGTTGCAAACAGCTGCATTGAGGACAAATCAACAGAATCATAGCAGGCATTCAGCCCATTGTGGCTGTGCTGTCTCTTTCAGACAATTCACCCCAAGATCTCCCAAATCCTGGAATTACCTTGTGCAAGCTTCGAATAATCATTGTTAAAAATCAGACAACACCAGGTTGTAGTCCAACAGGTTTATCTCAAAGTACTAGCTTTCGGAGCGCTGCTGCTTCGTCAGGTGGTTGTGGAGTATAAGATTGTAAGACACAGAATTTATGGCAAAAGTTTACATTGTGATGTCACTGAAATTATATGTTGAAAAACATCTGGATTGTGTGTGAAGTCTCTCATCTTTTAGAATGACCAGGTTGGTTTCAGTTCTTTCATGTGTAAATCACAAAACGTTTTTCATTGCCAAGTGAAATGGCAAGCTGTCCAATAAAAGCTAAATGCTGTGAATGCTGGAAATCTGAAAGAGAGAAAATGCTGGAGAAATCATGACTCAAAAACATGATTGAGTTTTCTGAAAAAGTCACAAAGAGGATTGATGAGGGCAGAGCGAGGGATGTGATCTATATGGACTTCAGTAAGGCGTTCGACAAGGTTCCCCATGGGAGGCTGATCAGCAAGGTTAGATCTCATGGAATACAGGGAGAACTAGCTCTTTAGATACAGAAATGGCTCAAAGGTAGGAGACAGAGGATGGTGGTGGAGGGTTGTTTTTCAGACTGGAGCCCTGTGACCAATGGAGTGCCACAAGAATCAGTGCTGGGTCCACTACTTTCCG
Source organism: Chiloscyllium punctatum (assembly GCF_047496795.1). Taxonomy (NCBI): domain Eukaryota; kingdom Metazoa; phylum Chordata; class Chondrichthyes; order Orectolobiformes; family Hemiscylliidae; genus Chiloscyllium; species Chiloscyllium punctatum. The sequence goes on along the minus strand of NC_092756.1, from coordinate 76,553,841 downwards.
TCATTTATATATATGTTAGTATCATTAGTAAGTTTTCAGATGACACCAAAATTGGAGGTGTAGTGGACAGCAAAGAAGGTTCCCTCAGATTACAACGGGATCTTGATTAGAAGGGCCGATGAGCTGAGGAGTGATGGGTGGAGTTTAATTTAGATCAATGTGAGGTGCTGCATTTTGGGAAAGCAAATCTTAGCTGGGCTTATAGACTTAATGGGAATGTCCCAGGGAGTGTTGCTGAACAAAGACGCCTTAGAGTGTAGGTTCATAGCTCCTTGAAAGTAGAGTCACAGATCAATAGGATAGTGAAGACGGAGATGGATTCTATAGATGGGAGGTTGGCCTTTGTGATTGTCCGGGCCGAGTTCACCACTCTCTGTAACCATCTCCGATCTTGAATGGTGCAGTTGCCAAACCAGGTAGTGATACATCCAGACAGAATGCTGTCGATGGTGCACCTATAAACGTTGGCAAGGGTATTCTCTGTCAGTAATATCCGATGTTCTGGAGGGATCAGTGTTGAAGGGTTGGTTTGTTGATGAGAGTGTGATGAGAGCTGGCTTCCAAAAGCAACCCCTCTAACCACACTCTCAGGAATATTGTCCCGATCCAGAGACAGCAGCCACTTGATCACCAACTTCAACATTCAATCCTGCAGATCCCCGAAAATCTTGTGCAAGATCATGTTGGATACCACTGACCATCAACTGAATGCAGAGATAGGGATTTTTCCAAAATAGATTAGAAATGGAGGATAAGCCACAGAGACACCCCAGATGGGACTTGAACCCACAATCCCTGGCTTAGGCGGCCAGTGCCTTATCCATTAGGCCACTGGGGCCCCACATGCAGGTTGCCAATGGCAGCCTTTAAATACTGCACCCTGACCTCGCATAGTGTGTGTTTCTGAGTGTCAGATGCTCACTGATTGTTTTTTACCCCTTCCATCTCATGCTAAATTGTTGGCTGCTTGATAAATTGATCCCGCCTCCCATTTCTCCCCAAATGGACCGATGAGAAATCAACCAAACTCCAACTTTCTGGATTAGTGATGCTGGAAGAACACAGCAGTTCGGGCTTTTGCCCGAAATGTCGATTTCGAAGCTACTTGGATGCTGTCTGAACTGCTGTGCTCTTCCAGCACCACTAATCCAGAATCTGGTTTCCAGCATCTGCAGTCACTGTTTTTACCACCTTCAAACTCCAAATTTGCACATCTCAAGTCTGAGGAAAATGGAGCAGACAGGAAAATAGCAAAGGGCTCAATGTTATTTTGTGCAGCACTTTCAAGATATTTGCAGTTACTGGGGAAGGAGGAAGTGGAGATGTTGCAAAAAGCTGCATTGAGGACAAATCAACACAATCTTAGCGGGCATTCAGCCCATTGTGGCTGTGCTGTCTCTTTCAGACAATTAACCCCAAGATCTCCCAATTCCCGGAATTACCTTGTGAAAGTTTCTATTAAACAGCATTTGCCATGATCTCAACACAGGCACAATGATTTTTAACAGAGTAGTTAAAAAATCCAGTCAATTTGGATTGAGATGGAGTTGACATGGGATGAAAATCAGCCACTGCAAAGATCAGGCTGAAAAATGAAATCCCTGAAATCCCAGATTTCAGAGGCCAGTGCCATAGCCATTAGGCAACGAGGGCACTATATTGGCAGACCACTGGAAACAGTTGACCACAAATGAGTGCGACAGCCAAGCACACTCCCAGATCTGTGACAACACACTGAGGGACGCACTAAAGGTTCAGGCAGCTGCTGCCAAGGTGTAACAGGGAAACAACACAATCTCAGGTCTTTCTGACAAATGATCACATCGTCCTTTCAGTTCTCAGACCCTCTTGGTGCCTGACACTGAACAGAGATCGATTCCTGCCCAAGTACAAAATGCCTTTCTTTCCACAACGATACAGAAGGTTTGAGAAATGTCAATATTCCAATGGTTTGTTGGTTCTTTTCTCTCTGCATAGACTGTACACAACTGATTTAGAACCTTTGTATGCATTTCCAAATGATGTTACAAACTGTTTCAATACTTTGTTCACAAAATCAAGTTGAAACGCAAATCAAATTTAGTCTCCCTTTGTCCCCATCACCAACAAGAATACTTGAGTAAAGTTGTGAGGAATTCATCAGAACAATGAGACTCCAGGAATTCTTCCAAGATGTCAGCAATGATCCCAATGAGCCAACCAACGAACGGGAACAGTCTTCAGAGAGATCCATCGTGGAGCGACCAAAGAAGGAGTTGATTTGTATCCCTGCGGAGAGCCGCTGTCCTGACCTTGAGATGTATGCTCAACCGTCAGGAGATGGGTGAATGACAGATTTAAAAATCTCACAACACCAGGTTAGAGTCGAACATGTGGAAGCACTAGGTATCGGAGCACTGCTCCTTCATCAGGTGGTTGTGGAGAATAAGATTGCAGGACACAGAATTTATAGCAAATGTTTACAGTGTGATGCAACTGAAATTGTATCTTGAGAAAGACCTGGATTGTTTGTTAAGTCTCTCATCTTTTAGAATGGCCAGGTTGGTTTTCGTTCTTTCATATGTAAATTGCAAAACTTTTATCAAAATTTACATTCTCAAGTGAACTTTAACAATTGGTGTCATGTCGGCCCAGATGATGTATTGAAGGTGTGAGCTCCCCTGTGTGAGGCTGTCTGTGCCGCAATGGTCAGACTGATATTAATCTAATAAACAGATTTACAGCATCTTAGATGATTCATACAGTTTTTGAGCAAAGTAAAATATAATTCTGTAAGTACAAGTTCATCACAAAAACTTATATGTGCGTGTGTATATGTGTGTGTGAATGTATGTATGTGTGTGTATATGTGTGCGTGTGTATGAGTGTGTATACGTGTGTGCATATGTGTGTGTGGGTGTGTGTGTGTGCATTTATATGTGTGTGTATATGTGTGTTGGTGTGTATATGTTTGTGTGTATGTGTATGTGTGTGTATGTGTGCGGCTGTGTATGTGCGTGGCTGTGTATGTGCGTGTGGGTGCATATGTGTGTGTATGTGTGTCTATGTGTGTGTGCGTATGTGTGTGTACGTGTGTGTGTCTATGTGTATGTGTGTGTGGGTGTGTATGTGTGTGTATGTGTGAGTGTGGGTGTTTATGTATGTGTGTATGTGTCTGTGTATGTGTATGTGTGTGTATGTATGTGTGTGTATGTGCATGTGTGTGTATGTGGGAGTGCATGTGTATATGTGTAGGTGTGTGTTTATGTATGTGTTTATGTGTGTGCATGTGCGTGTGTTTGTATGTGTGTGCGTGTCTGTGTCTATGTGTATGTTTGTGTGTGTGTATGTGTGTGTATATGTGTGTATATGTGTGTGTGTATGTGTGTGTTTGTGTGTGTATGTGTGTGTATATGTATGTGTGTGGATGTGTGTGTGGGTGTGTGTGTGTATGTATGTTTGAGTGTGTATATATGAGTTTGTATGTGTATAAGAGTGTGCGTGTATGTGTATGTATGTGTGTGTATGTGCATGTGTTAATGTGTATGTATATGTGTGTGTTTGTGTGTGTATGTGTGTGTGGGTGTGTATGTGTGCGTATGTGTATGTGTGTGTGTATCTGTATGTGTGTGTATGTGGGTGTGTGTGTGTATGTGTGTGTGTGTATGTGTGTGTGTGTGTATGTGTGTGTGTGTGTGTCTGTTTATGTGTGTGTGTGTGTGTGTGTGTGTGTGTGTGTGTGTCTGTGTGTGTAGTTGAATGGGGTCACCTGTAATGTCCCAGTTGAGGCCATCTCCATTGTTACCAAACTTGGAGATCAGCCTCTGCTCGGCCACTTTTCATTGTTGCCTGTCCCGAAGTCCCCCTTGGAGGAAGGGCCGAGGTCGAATGTCCCGAATTGCTGAAGTGTTCTCTGACTGGGAGGGAACACTCCTGTCTGTTGACACTCAGAACAGCACCACCCCCCCACCCCATATACACACATGCACACACACGCACATACACATGCACAAACACACGCACACATGCACGCACGCACACACACACGCGCACACACACACGCACACATACACGCACGCGCACACACACGCACACACACAGACGCGCACACACACATATATACACTCACACACACACACGCACGCACGCGTGCACATCACGTACCCGCGCGCACACACACACACACACACACACACACACACACACACACACACAAGCACATATAAATTTGTGGGGTGAATTTGTATTTGCAGAACTACATTTTACTTTGCTCAAAAACTGCATGAACTACAGAGCTACGGAGAGAATTGTGGCAGCTCCCAGAATCAGGTGACTCAGTGGTCAGCACTGCTGCCTCACACTACGAGGGTCCCAGGTTCAATTCCAGCCTTAGATAACTGCCTGTGTGGAGTTTGCACATTGCTCTGGTTTCCTCCCACAGTACAAAGGTGAATTGGCCATGTTAAATTGCCCATAGTGTTACCTGTTTCCACACTGTAGGTAGTCTAATCCAGGGGAAGGATCTGAAGGCCCTAATTTACGAGGGCTCTAAGCTCATGCCTTTCCAGGACTTCTCAGCGGAGGTAAACCAGAAAAGAAAACCTTACGACGATGAGCCTAAGACATAGGAATGGAAGTAAGGCCATTCAGCCCATCGGGTCCACCCTGCCATTCAATTGTGAATGATGGGCATTTCAACGCCACTTTGTGGCACTCTCATCGTTCACCCTTAATTCCTTGCGCGATCAAGAATTTATCAATCTCTGCCCTGAAGACAATTAACGTCCTGGCCTCTGCTGCGCTCCACGGCAATGAATTCCACAGGCCCACCACTCTCTGCCTGAAGAAATGTCTCCTCATTTCCGTTCTAAATTGACCCCCCTCTAATTCTCAGGCTGTGCCAATGGGTCCTGATGGAAACACATTCCCAGCATCCACCCTTTCTAAGCCATGCATTATCTAGTAAATTTGCATTAGATCTCCCCTCAACCTTCTAAACTCTAATCAATACAATCCCAGGATCCTCAGCTGTTCATTGTATGTTAAGCCTCCCATTCCAGGGATCATCTGTGTGAATCTCCGCTGGACATGCTCCAGTGCCAGTATGTCCTTCCTGAGGTGTGGAGCCCAAAATTGGATACAGTATTTCAAATGGGGCCTAACCAGAGCTTTATAAAGTCTCAGAAGGACATCGCTGCTTTTACATTCCAACCCTTTTGAGATAAATTGTAACATTACATTTGTTTTCTTAACCACGGACTCAACCTTCAAGTCAACCTTTAGAGATTCCTGGACTATCACTCCCAGATCCCTTTGTACTTTGGCTTTATGAATTTTCTCACTGTTTAAAAAATAGTCCATGCCTGTATTCCTTTTTCCAAAGTGCAAGTCCGAGCATTTGCTCAGGTTGAATTTCATCAGCCATTTCCTGGACCACTCTTCTAAACTGTCTAAATCTTTCTGCAGCCTCCCCACCTCCTCAGAACGACCTGCTTGTCTGCTGAACTTTGCATCATCGGTGAACTTCGCCAGAATGTCCCCCAGTCCCTTCATCCAGATCATTAATATATAAAGTGAACAGCTGTTGCCCCAACACTGAACCCTACGGGACACCACTTGTCACCAGCTGCCATTCCAAGAAAGAACCCTTTATCCCAACTCTCTGCCTTCTGTCAGATAGCCAATTCCCAATCCATGCCTGTAGCTCACATCGAACACCATGGACCGTCACCTTACTCAGCAGTCTCCCGTGAGGCACCTTATCAAATGCCTTTTGGAAATCTAGGTAGATAACATCCACTGGGTTTCCCTGGTCTAACCTACTTGTTACCTCTTCAAACAATTCTAACAGGTTTGTCAGGCATGACCTCCCCTTACTAAATCCATGCTGACTTGTTCTAATCCAACCCTGCACTTCCAAGTATTTAGAAATCTCATCCTTAATGATGGATCCTAGAATTTAACCTACAACCGAGGTTAGGCTAACCGGCCCATAATTTTTCATCATTTATCTTGATCTTTTCTTGAACAAGGGGTTTACAACAGTGATTTTCCAATTATCTGGGAATTTCCCTGACTACAGTGATTTTTGAAAGATTAAAAATAGCCTCTACTATTTCCTCAGCCACCTCCCTCAGAACTCTAGGATGGAGACCATCGGGGCCGGGAGATTTATCAATTTTTAGACCTTTTAACTTTTCTAGCACTTCCTCTTTTGTAATGGCTACCATATTCAAATCTGCCCCCTGATGCTCCTTAATTGTTAGGATAATGCTCATGTCTTCCACTGTGAAGACTGACACAAAGTATTTACCAAGTTCTTCAGCCATTTCCTTATCTCCCTTCACGAACCTTCCTGCATCAATTTGGAATGGCCCAATTTCTACTTTTGCCTCTCATTTGTTTCTTATGTATTGAAAGAAACTTTAACAATCATTTCTAATATTACTGGCTAGCTTACCTTCATATTTGATCCTCTCCTTCCTATTTCTATGTCTTTGTTATCCTCTGTTTGTTTTTGTCGTCTTCCCAATCTTCTGATTTCCCAGTGCTCTTGGCCACTTTGTAGCCTCTCTCTTTCCCTATGATACATTTCCTGACTTCCTTTGTCAGCCCTGGCTGTTTACTTCCCGCCCCCTGACGGATAATGTTTCTGCCAAGAGAAGACTGAGGGAGTTTGGGATCCAGTACTCTCTGAGGTATCCGGCGGTGCTCCGATAACCTTACATGGATCCGTACATCTCTTTGATACATCGGAGAAGGCAAGAGACTTTGTGGACAAATTAACAGAATCTGAACAATTTAGTATCTACAAATAGTGTTGTTTGGTTATGTCTTTGTTTTTTTTAAAAAAACCGAGGATGTCCAGTTGGAGCTTTCTTTTCCTTGTTTTCCCGATTGGTAATAATCCGGTTTAAACTGTGTTTTGTGGCGGTTGAGATGTGTACTTTCAATTTCTAAGTGAAGTGAGAGCAGTAACAAATTAAAAATTCTATATATGAATGCACGAAGCATTAGACACAAGGTGGATGAGCTTGAGGCTCTTTTGGAAAGTGGCAGATACGATATTGTGGGGATAACTGAGACGTGGCTTCATGGGGACAGGGCCTGGGAAATGAATATTCAAGGCTACACGTGTTATCGTAAGGATAGACTGACGGGCAGAGGGGGTGGGGTGGCCTTGTTGGTAAGGGAGGATATTCAGTCCCTTGCGCGGGGGGACCTAGAGTCAGGGGATGTAGAGTCAGTGTGGATAGAGCTTCGAAACACTAAGGGTAAAAAGACCCTCATGGGAGTCATCTACAGGCCCCCAAAAATGTAGTCTGGATGTTGGAGGTAAGTTGAATCAGGAGCTGAAATTGGCTTGTCGCAAAGATGTTACTACAGTTGTTATGGGGGACTTTAACATGCAGGTAGACTGGGTGAATCAGGATGGTATCGGGCCTCAAGAAAGAGACTTTGTGGAGTGCCTCAGAGATGGATTTTTAGAGCAGCTGGTGCTGGAGTCGACCAGGGATAAGGCGATTCTGGATCTGGTATTGTGTAACGAACCAGAATTGGTCAGTGACCTCGAAGTGAAGGAGCCATTGGGAAGTAGTGACCATAATACAATAAGCTTCAATCTGCAATTTGAGAGGGAGTGGGTACAATCTGAAGTGACAATATTTCAGTTGAATAAAGGGAAATATGGAGCTATGAGGGAACAACTGGCCAAAGTTCAATGGTTTAATACCTTAACAGGGAAGACCGTGGAGGAACAATGGCGGATATTTCTGTGTATAATGCAGAAGATGCAGGATCAGTTCATTCCTAAAAGGAAGAAAGATCCCAGGAGGAGACATGGGCGGCCGTGGCTGACAAGGGAAGTAAAGAAACATATAAGGTTAAAAGAGAAAAAGTATAACTTAGCAAAGATAAGCGGGAAAACGGAGGACTGGGAAGTTTTTAAAGAACAACAGAGGATTAGTAAGAAGGAAATACGCAGAGAAAAAATGAGGTACGAAGGTAAACTGGCCAAGAATATAAAGGAGGATAGTAAAAGCTTTTTTAGGTATGTCCAAGGCAAAAAAATGGTTAGGACAAAAATTGGGCCCTTGAAGACAGAAGCAGGGGAATATATTACTGGGAACGAAGAAATGGCAGGGGAATTAAATGGGTACTTCAGATCTGTGTTCACTGGGGAAGACACAAGCAATCTCCCTGAGGTAACAGTGGCTGAAGGACCTGAACTTAAGGGAATTTCTATTTGCCAGGATTTGGTGTTGGAGAGACTGTGAGGTCTGAAGGTTGAAAAGTCTCCGGGACCTGATGGCCTGCATCCCAGTGTACTGAAGGAGGTGGCTCGGGAAATCGTGGATGCGCTGGTGATTATTTTCCAGAGTTCAATAGAATCGGGGTTGGTTCCTGAGGATTGGAGGGCGGCTAATGTTGTGCCACTTTTTAAGAAGGGTGGGCGGGAGAAAGCAGGAAATTATAGACCAGTTAGTCTGACCTCAGTGGTGGGAAAGATGCTGGAGTCTATTATAAAGGATGAAATTACGGCACATCTGGATAATAGTAACAAGATAGGACAGAGTCAGCATGGATTTATGAAGGGGAAATCATGCTTGACTAATCTTCTTGAATTTTTTGAGGATGTAACTCAGAAGATGGACGAGGGAGATCCAGTGGATGTACTGTACCTGGACTTTCAGAAAGCTTTTGATAAAGTCCCACACAAGAGGTTAGTGAGTAAAATTAGGGCGCACGGGATTGGGGGCAAAGTACTAGATTGGATAGAGAATTGGTTGGCTAATAGGAAACAAAGGGTAGTGATTAACGGCTCCATTTCGAAATGGCAGGCAGTGACCAGTGGGGTACCGCAGGGATCCGTGCTGGGACCGCAGCTTTTTACAATATATGTAAATGATATAGAAGATGGTATCAGCAATAACATTAGCAAATTTGCTGATGACACAAAGCTAGGTGGTAGGGTGAAATGTGATGAGGATGTTAGGGGATTACAGGGTGACCTGGACAAGTTAGGTGAGTGGGCAGATGCATGGCAGATGCAGTTCAATGTGGATAAATGTCTGGTTATCCACTTTGGTGGCAAGAACAGGAAGGCAGATTACTACCTCAATGGTATCAAATTAGGTAAAGGGGCTGTTCAGAGAGATCTGGGTGTTCTTGTCCACCAGTCAATGAAGGCAAGCATGCAGGTACAGCAGGTCATGAAGAAGGCTAATAGCATGCTGGCCTTCATAACAAGAGGGATTGAGTATAGAAGCAAAGAGGTGCTTCTGCAGCTGTACAGGGCCCTGGTGAGACCACACCTGGAGTACTGTGTACAGTTCTAGTCTCCAAATTTGAGGAAAGACATTCTGGCTATTGAGGGAGTGCAGCGTAGGTTCACGAGGTCAATTCCTGGAATGGCAGGATTGCCTTACACGGAAAGACTGAAGCGACTGGGCTTGTATACCCTTGAGTTTAGAAGACTGAGAGGGGATCTGATTGAAACGTATAGGCTTATGAAAGGACTGGACACTCTGGCAGGAGGGAACATATTTCCGTTGATGGGGGAGTGCCGAACCAGAGGACACAACTTAAAAATACGGGGTAGACCATTTAGGACAGAGATGAGGAGAAACTACTTCACCCAGAGAGTGGTGGCTGTGTGGAATGCTCTGCCCCAGAGGGCAGTGGAGGCCCAGTCTCTGGATTCTTTTAAGAAAGAATTGGATAGAGCTCTTAAAGATAGTGGAGTCAAGGGGTATGGAGATAAGGCTGGAACAGGATACTGATTAGGAATGATCAGCCATGATCATATTGAATGGCGGTGCAGGCTCGAAGGGCAGAATGGCCTACTCCTGCATCTATTGTCTATTGTCTATTGTCTAAGTTATACCAGAGGATGGGTGGGGTATTTACCCCATCGATCTTAAATGTTTTTTTTCTTTATTCATTTTGCTATTCTATGGTATATTTACTTTCTATTCTGCTTGTGTTTGTGGTACGGCTCTAGCGAGAAGGAGAGAAAATGGTTGGGATGGCTAGATGCCCACTTATGGGCTGTTTGGGATGGGTAGTTACCCCCTTTGGGCAGGAGGTGAGTTCCCCAATTCAGCGCCATTGGCACTTTATATGGTGGTTTGTATTGCTTTTATTCTTTGATAGTTTTGTAGGTTTGTTAAATGTCGTGGTTTCAGTTTATGTAGTTTTTATATTTGATGGATCATATGACACTAAGGCTCAGTGATTTGTGGTTCGAGTTCCTCCTCTCTGGAATTTAAATTTTACTGCAGAATGTAATGACTTGATTAAATGGTGAACGTGGAATATGAAGGGAAGTCACTCACCAATTAAGAGGAAGAAGGTACTTTTGAGTCTTAGAAAGGAGAATGTGGATAATCCTTTGTTAAAGGAGACGCACTTGGATGACAGGGAGCATTTGAAACTACAGAAGAATGGCTTTGGTCAGGTTTACTTCACATCACTGAATACCAGAAGTAGGGAAGTGGCTGTATTGGTGAGGAGTAATCTTACATTTAAGTTACGAGAGTGTGTTAAAGACACACGCACAGGAGGTTTGTAACTCTAATAGCATTGATAAATGGGGAAGAATATGGTGTTATAAATGTTTCTTGCCCTCAAGCTCATCCCCTCAACATTTTGCTAGATGCGTTTTCAAATTGATCAGTCTTGTGTCCTGGCATATCACTAAAGGGGGAGATTTTAACTGTCTCATGGATCCCACAGTGCAGATGTTGCCAAAAGGCCCCCGACTCCCTCTGTACAAACTAAACAATTAGTGGATCTGTGTGTGGAGTGAGGGTTGGTGGACATCTGGAGGTGTCTCCACCCTACAGGCAGGGATTTTACGGTTTTCTTTTCCAATCCACACAGATGTCACACCAGGATTGATTTTTTTCCATTCCCCGTGGCAACCCTGGACTTGGTGGCACCTTGTACGATCGGTAATATTACCATCTCTGATCACACTCCAGTGTACCTGTTGGCTAAGATTAAGGATGTTACAGCGGGTCCAAGTCACTGGCAAATGGATTCCTTTATCCTCAAGGATAATACATTTGTGGAGCAGTTCTCTCAGAAGCTTTGGGCATTCCTAGGCATTAACTCACGCTCGGTTAGTAGCCAATCCTTCCTTTCTGAAATTGCCAAATCCTATGCCAGTGGGTTAGTTATTTCCTACTCTGCCAGTAAGAGGCGGCAGAAGGGTGAGCAGCAACGTCTCCTCAAAGCACGGTTGAAGGCAGCTGAGAAGGCCTACTTTGACAGGCCCTCGTTGTTCAAGTTACAGAGGATTATGGTGTTGCGGTCTGCATTGAATTCCGTGCTCACGCAGACAGCAAAGAACGAGCTTACTTTTGCAAAGCAAAGGTTATATGATCATGGTGACAGGTCTGGTAAATACTGAGCATATCTCGCTAGGAAAAGGAGAGTCACTCAAGCCATTACGTGTTACTGTGAGACTGTGTTACCTTCTATTGTTAAAGAGGACCAGACGGGCTTCATAAAGGGCCGCAGATCCTCCAATAATGTTAGGAGGCTGCTTAATGTAATTCAAGTGTGTCAACAACAGTCAATATAGGGATTGGTGATTTCTCTAGATACAGAGAAGGCCCTTGACCGAGTTGAGAGGGTGTACCTTTTCTATACTCTGGAGCGGTTTGTTTTGGGCGAAGTTTTTATAAGATGGGTAAAGGTTCTCCACAATGACCCTCTCACTGCAACCATCACCAACAGGGTGTGATCAAGCAATTTTAACATTTTTTGGGTCAGCCGACAGGTCTGTTCCCTTTCCCCACTGCTTTTTACAGTGAGGATTGAATCATTGGTGGAGGCCATTCATAGGGATCCCAATATATCAGCTCCAGACGTGGGGTCAAATTTACATCAGAGTTTATTGTATGTGGACGATGTCCTCATTCTTTCATCAAATCCAGCAGTTTCAGTCCCTCGCCTGTTAGCATGCATCTGTGTGTTTGGCACCTTTTTGGGGGACAAGATTAATCTTTCAAAATCAGAGGCTATGCCTATGGGTGGTCTTATGAAAGTGTTAAGTCTTGAGGGTGAATATCGATTCCCATTTAAATGGTCACAGGGGGGTTTTGTGTATTTGAGCATGTCCATTACTCCAGTTCTGAATCGGCTGTTCAAAGCCAATTTTGTTCAATTATTTGACAAAATCAAACAAGACCTTCAAAGATGGAGGCGCTTCTGGTCTCGTGGTTGGGTCGGATAGTGCTTATTAAGATGAATATTCTCCCTTGTTTACTATACCCTATATGGATGCTCCCCCCGATTTTCGAGAAGCAAACATTCAGGAGACTGAACGTCTGTTTCAGCCCCTTTATTTGACATCGTCAGTGGCCCCTCATTAAATGAGCTAAACTGCGATTGTCTCACAGACTGGGGGGAGTGGATTTCCCAGACATTAAAAGCTACCAACGAAGCTCACTTTTATCCTACATGAGTGATTGGGCTTGTGGGGACCCTCTTTCAATATTGTTAGATATTGAAACCTCCCAGGCTAAGGTGACCCCTTACTCGCTTGCTGTGTTTGGACAAAATGAGGACAGTAAGTGAATATTGCCATAACCCAATAGTTATCGATACTGTTAAAGCATGGAGGGCAATTCGGCAGAGGGAAGGCAATATTGGCAAGACATCTTCTCTTACACTGGGTATGCCGGGTTTTCAACCGGGGATGATAGATTCAGGATCCAAACATTGGGCAGTTAGGGGTGTGTCTTGCGTGGGTGATTTGTTTGAGGGAGACACAATGATGTCCTTCGATCAGTTAGCACAGAAACACAAGCTACCGAACAGGGACCTCTTTCGTTTATTTCAAGTTAGAGATTTTATTCAAAAAAAGACGACACTTTTGACTGATCCGTCCAAATGCGACATAGAGAGAGGGGGGATTTAGCATCATATTCTGCAGTCCCCACAAAGTTCTGTATTTTTCTGACACAACATCCCACCAAACCCAACACAGACCTGGGGATGATTCCAGGGGAGATGAGAAATCGAATTGACATCAGACAAAGAAGATCAGCCATGAAGACCAGGCTTAAAAGTTAGCCATCCCAGATGGGACTTGAACCCACACTTCCAGGATGAAGAGGCCAGTCCCTTATCCAGTCCCTTAGCCTGTAAATACTGCACCCTGAACCTCTCATATTGTGTTCTTCTCTGAGTTTTATACTCACACTGATTGGTTGTTCCCCCTTCCATCTCACGCTAAATCATTGGCTGCTTGATAAAATTGATCTTACCTCCCATTTCTCCCCAAACGGACAGACAAGAAATTAACCAAACTCCAACTTTGCACAACTCAAGTCTGAGGAATATGGAGCAGAGAGGAAAAGGGCTCAATGTTATTTTGTGCAGCACTTTCAAGATATTTGCAGTTAGTGGGGAAGGAGGAAGTGGAGATGTTACAAAAAGCTGCATTGAGGACACTTCAATAGGATCTTAGTGGGCATTCAGCCCATTGGGGCTGTGCTGTCTCTTTCAGACAATTCACCCCAAGATTTCCCAAACCCTGGAATTACCTTGTGTAAGTTTCTACTGAAGAACATTTTCCATAATCTCGAAGCAGGCAAGTGATTTTTAACGGAGTAGTTGGAAAATCCAGTCAATTTGGATTGAGATGGAGTTGAGATGGGATGAAAATCAGCCACCACAAAGACCAGGCTTAAAACGTCAACACCCCAAAAGGGATTTGAACCTCCAATCCACTACATCAGAATCTACAGTCTAACCCATTAAGCCACAAAAACTCAGTGACAATACTCTACTGGGAATAGTTGATCTTAAACGAGTGCTACAGCCGAGCATATTTCAAGATCTGTCACGACACACTGAGGGATACACTAAAGTTTCGGGCAGCTGCTGCCAAGGTGTAACAGGGAAACAACACAGTCTAAGGTCTTTCTGACAAATTATCACATCATCCTTTCAGTTCTCAGACCCTCTTGGTGCCTGACAATGAACAGAGATCGGTTCCTGCCCAAGTACAAAATGCCTTTTTTGTCACGACACAGAACTTTGCGAAATGTCAAAATTCCAATCGTTTGTTGGTTCTTTTCTCTCTGCATAGACTGTACACAACTGATTTAGAACCTGTGTGTGCGTTACTATTTGATCTTTTATGAATAAAGTATATTTTTTAAATAATCAAAATCTGGAGAGAGAGAAAATCTGCACGAAATTGCGAGACCCCCCTTTGTGGAAAAGAGCCAGCCCTATATCGGGACAGGAAGGAGATTCCAATGGCCCAGCATGGATTGTTCCAGTTAATACCCTCGCCTCCTTGACCACAAAGTGAAGTGGGAGATGGCACGGGGCAGGGTGACACTAGGCACACGGACACACAAGATGGCCTCTGAGCCATAAGTTGGCCACTTGGCGCACAAGATGGCCGCTGGACCACAAATGGAGAGAGACAGCAGTGCAAACATAGACACTGCCTGGGGCCACCAGAATGCCAGCACATTGCACTCACAACCGAGTTGATTAGTTTAAGGCGGATGGGAGAGACAATACACATGAATAACATACACTGCCCGCCGAAGGGTCTGGGTCAGACAACAGCTTTGATAGAAATGCTAACTGTTAGATACAGCCTAAATACAGAGTGATAATAGCCAGGGCTGCAGTAATCGGCCTTCTCAGGAAGAGCGATTAGCACCCATTACTACAGCAACTGACTTCAGCGCAGACGCTGAAACTGACAACAACTGCACTGAAATTAACAAAGGCCACGCTGGAACTGACAATAACTGCACCGAAACGATCAAGGATTCTGCAATGTTTACAATAAACAAGCCATGTTACAGAGACAATAACCTCATCACTGACCTATTATATCACAAAATGTATAACAGTATCTTGACCATGTGCTCCGGGTTGAGAGAAGAATCACAGCTGACCACTGTGCTGTTGGTGCTGCTCTCTCCCCGGAGCTCCGGGATTTCCTTGGACAATAAACTCTGTTGGTGAACCCCGACTCTGACTCAGAGCCTAGTGATTTTCAGCAGTTGCCTTCCCACAAATGTTTGTCCAATCTGTGGATGTGGCACTCCAAGTTCTCCAACGATGGCCTAACTACCTCACATCTCCATCATAGCCTCCTTGCAATTGTATTCAATACCTTGACTAAGAAAGGTAAGGACCCAAATGCATAGCCACAGACCCATCAGTTCCAACCTTGAACACCCAGATTTCAATCATTTCCATTGACATATTGGACATCATCATAAATACCAAACATGCAGGTAATCTGTTGTTCAAGTGGTAATGTTGACAGAATATAGCTTAGTCTGATACCAACATAACCAAAACAGAAGCTGCTTTGTCCATAGATTGGTAGCTCCATCTGTTGGAGCCCCAGTGACCTCATGGGTAAGGCACTAACTTCCTAAACCAGTGATTGTGGGCTCAAGTCTAATTTGGGGTTTTGATTTTGTTGAAATCTTCACTGTGCAGCTGATCTCAATCCTGTGTGGTCAGGTGACCATGGCAACAAAATCAGGCATTCTCAATTGATCCTCATCTGGAGAAATTTGACCTGATAGAAAATTGGTCAAACTAAATTAAACAGCAGCTCTCAGCTCCAGAGAACAGTGCAACTAAAATCAAAGAACTACAATGTTTCAAGAAGAACCAGTTCCAACCAGACTGAGGGTTGTATATTGGAGAAGTGTCAGCCTGAGTCAATCCACTTTATAGCTCCTGGCATGACAACAGTGAAGGGTATTGGTGTGACCCCATTGGATGATGTGAACCCAGCTCATGACCGTATTGGCCAAAGCCTCAGAAGATTCTGGAAGATCAGGGACAGGAGAAGAGGAAAACACACCTGAATGCCAAACCTTAGCAAAGCCTTGACTGGGTCCTGCAGTGGAGCTCTGACCATCTGCTCCAAACCTGTTCATAAAAGACTTCGCGTGAGAAGGGCAGGCCATTCAGCCCATCACATCCACACTGACCCTCTGAAGAGCATCCCATCCAGGCCCAACCCCTATCCTCTCACCCTGCATTCCCCAAAGCCAATCCACCGAACCTGCACATCTTTGGACTGTGGGAGGAAACCAAAGCACCCGGAATACCCCATGGAGAGAATGTGCAAACTCGACACAAACAGACACCCAAGGGAGGAATCGAAGCCAGGTCCCTGACACTGTGAGGCAGCAGTGCTACCCACTGAACCACCATGCCATCGCCAGGAGAATCTCAGTAGGTTTTCAGCCATTGTGACTGTGCTTTCTCTTTCAAAGAATTCACCTCAATCATGCAAATCTTGTGTAAGAAATCATTGGGCACCACTTCCCATCAGACATGGAGATTTTCCCAAAGTAGACTAGCAATCAAGTTGACACAGGGCAAGTGACAGACACCCCAGATGGGACTCGAACCCACAATCCCTGGCTTAGAAGGCCAGTGCCTTATCCATTAGGCCACTGGGGCTACATGTGTGATGTTAAAATGGCAGCTTTTAAGTTTTGTTTTGTTTTGCACGAACACACTGACTGTGGCTCAGCCAGCACAGAGTCAGTGCCCTGGACTGAGGGGATTCTGAATCTCCTGGTTATATATGTTTTTCTCTTTACCCCCGCACTGCTGCCTAACTGTGGCAGTGCTTATATTTTCCCAGCACCCATGTTGTGTGTGTGCAGGTGTGAGACACAGTGAAAGACAACAGATGTACAAATCTTTATTCAATTCCCACCACCAGGAAGAAAGGAAACACCCGAGTGGCCAGTGACAAGCATCAAAGGGCAATGCTGTGTGACCAAACAGTGAGGGGGAGGGCACTCTCTGAACAGCTCAAGGATGTTGGTAGACACTGCGTGCTCCTTCTCCAGGGACACCCGGGCTCGAATGTAACCACGGAAGAGGGTCAGGCGATTGACCCGAACAACCAGTTTGGCCAGGCCCAGGAGCAGACCCACGAGGAGATCCTCTGACCAACCCTCCCCCCTCGGCACTGGGTGCCCAATGATGGGGAGTGTGGGGCTGAAGTCCAACCAGAAACGGAGGAGAAGGTTTCCCAGAAAGCTAAAAAGGGAGTGCAAGCGCCCTGTTCCATGGACTCCACAGCACCACAGAACAAGCAGTTGGGCTGGGAGTCCGTGAACCACCAAAATCTGTGGACTGCCGCGTGCAATACCCTCCACCCCAGATCCCCGTGAGAAAGGGGGAGGACTCCCATGTAGAGAGCCCTTCACTGGGGATGATCCCCACCGCCCGGTGGTAAATGGGCACGCCAGGGTGTGTCCGGGAGGTGGATGAGGGTGTGCAGCAGCAGTCTGTACAGGGCCCTCTGTGATACACCCCTGAAAGGGACAAAACTAAAACTCCGGAGACAGCTCAGGTTGTGGGGCACAGGCTCCCGCAGGAAATACAGGACCCTGGGGCCAATGTGAAATTCCGTCCGGGCAGGAGTGAGTGCAGACGGGATCCCACCGCACACCTGAGCATCCTCCAACTGGGGCACTACGTGGGGTCTGAGCACCGTCGTTTTAAGGTGTCGGATGGTGGTGGCCACGTACCGGACGTCTACCGCTGCCCTGCTCGCTATATCCTGCGGCAGCGTCCAGCCCAGGCCCCCACCATCCAGCACGTCCCCGACCCTGGTCACCCTCACAGTCACGGCCCTCCCCTCCCACAGTCACTCGAACCCACGAGTACGGAGGTGTGGATTCCTGAGCAACGTCTCCCTGACGACAGCCGTTACTCCTGCCGGAGGGTAGGCGTGACGCGATTCGACCATGTTCCAGACCGTGAGCAGGTCCTGGTAAAAGACAGGCAGTGTCCTGAGAGTGACCTCCAAACCATCACGGTCCCTGAACAGGAGCTGAGTCTCGTAGTTGAGGTTACGCACCTGGTGGAAAAAATACGTCGCCAGGGCCCCCCGCCGAGGGGGAGGCTCAATGTAAAGGTATCGCTGCAAGGTCTGAAGGTGGAACGTCGCTACCTGGGTGTGAACGCACACCAGCGACTGACCGCCCCCCTCAATATGGAGACTCAGGACCTGTGCAGTGACCCAGTGCATCTTTTTGTCCCAGAAGAAGTGAACCAACATTCTCTGGATGTCATCGACAAAACCAGGAGGAGGGACCAAAGTGACCAGCCGGTACCACAGCATGGCAGGCACCAGCTGGTTTATGACCAACACTCGACTCCTGTGAGACAGCACTCGGAGCAGTCCTGTCCAGGGCGGAACCTGTAACTGGAGTGGGTGTGATGGTGGGGCGAATGGGGGTGGAGTCATGAGCAGGGGTAGTGTTCCCCTCGGGGTTCTGGGGGGTGGGGATAGTGACAGTGGGTTCTGTGGGGGGCACGTCAGCAGAATGCAGGGGAGTGGTGGAAGTGGTGGTGACCAGGGCAGTCGGGGTGGCGGACATCACTGAGCATGTGGCATCAGCGATGATGTGAAGGGCGGAAGTGATGTCACGTGTGATGCATGAGGAATTGTGAAGGTTGGAAGTGGTTGTGGGAGTGGCCATGAAGGGGTGGAAGTGACATCATCAATCAGCGTGAAAAATTCAGTCAGCATGGATTGAGATGAAGTTGACATGAAATGAAAATCAGCAACAAGGCCCAGGCTTAAAACCCAAGCACCCCAGATGGGACTTGAACCAACAATTACCAGCTGAAGGAAGCCAATGCCTTATCCATTAGGCCCCTAGCCCTTCCACCTTGGACTCCCTGTGGAAAGTGTTGACCTCAAAGTATGGAGCAGCTACTGTCAAGGTGTAACAGTTAAAGAACACTGTCTAAGGCCTCTCTGACCAGTTATGACATTGTCCCTTCATTTCTCAGACCCTCTTGGTGCCTCAGAATGAAGAGAAATCGTTTCCTGCCTCAGTAGAAAGATCTGCCCGAAATTGCGAGACCCCCCCCCTTTGTGGAAGAGAACCAGCCCTATATCGGGACAGGAAGGAGATTCCAATTTCTGGATTAGTGGTGCTGGAAGAGCACAGCAGTTCAGGTTGCATCCAAGGAGCTTCGAAATCGACGTTTCGGGCAAAAGCCCTTCATCAGGAATAAAGGCAGTGAGCCTGAAGCGTGGAGTGATCAGCTAGAGGAGAGTGGGGGTGGGGAGAGAGTCGCATCGAGTACAATGGGTGAGTGGGGGAGGGGATGAAGGTGATAGGTCAGGGAGGAGAGGGTGGAGTGGATAGGTGGAAAAGGAGATAGGCAGGTAGGAAAAGTCCGGACAAGTCATGGGGACAGTGCTGAGCTGGATGTTTGGAACGAGGGTGAGGTGGGGGAAGGGGAAATGAGGAAACTGTTGAAGTCCACATTGATGCCCTGGGGTTGAAGTGTTCCAAGGCGGAAGATGAGGCGTTCTTCCTCCAGGCGTCTGGTGGTGAGGGAGCGGCAGTGAAGGAGGCCCAGGACCTCCATGTCCTCGGCAGAGTGGGAGGGGGAGTTGAAATGATTCCAATGGCCCAACATGGATTGTTCCAGTTAATATCCTTTCTCAGATGGATAGAGCTGGAGAGAGAGTAAAGATTGTGGGAATTTGGGAAATGCTGACAATCTGTTTTAATATTTTGTTAATAAAATCAAGTTGAACCGCAAACCAAATTTTGTCCCCCTTTGTCTGCATCACCAACAAGAATACTGAAGGAAAGTTGAGTTTAATTACATTGTGTTACGAATGTTCATCTGGTTGATCAGTGGAAATTAAAAGCCATGTCACACAACAGGCAGAGTCAATCTTTAGCTGAGTAGAAGTTCAGCAGAGAGAAACAGACTTACTTTGTGATATAATAGGTAATTCCTGTCCCATTGATCTATTAACTGCAGGGAACTTTCAGATACGTGGTATCTTTAGAGCAATTAAATATCCTCCCAAGATATATGCTTTCACTCTCAACTGAAGATGCGAAGAGCACTAACCAATAAATCAATGCCAAGCCAGTTGAAGTATTACACTTGGCACATCATCATTGCTGTAATTGCAGAATGCAGCATAACCTATTCCATCTTCTAACCTACTGACAGCCTACTTTTCAGAAGTCTCCTTACACGACTCTGAAAACAAATTAAAAGAAACCAATTAAACCAAATAAGCACAAATTAAAATGTCCCAGTCATTTAAAAAGGCTCTGTAACAAAAGTCAAAATCTCCCAAGAAAGCTTACACTTACAGAGTCACAGAGTTGTACAGATCCTTCGCTCCAACTCGTCCATGCCAACCAGATATCGGAAAGTTATCTAGTCCCACAAACCAGCATTTGGTCCATATCCCTCTGAAGCCTTCTTATTCATGTCTCCATCCAGCTGCCTTTTAAATGTTACAGAGTCTTAGAGTTATACAGCACAGAAACAGACCCTTTGGTCCAACTCGTCTATGCCGACCTGATATCCTGAATTAATCTAGTCCGACTTGCCAGCAATTGGCCCATATCCCTCTAAACCCACCCTGTTCATATACCCCCATCCAGATGCCTTTTAAATGTTTTGGAGGAGCCGGTGTTAGACTGGGGTGGACAAAGGTGCTACCTGAGCTGCATGTCAATATTTCCTGATTTTATTGCAGATTTCCAGCATTTGTGGGATTTATCTTTTGTATAATTTTTTTACGTAAGAATAGTGGAGACTTGAAAACATTGAATGGGACTTTTGATCATTAACCTCTTGGGAATTGTCTGCTATTGAATGATTTGATTCAGACTTTAGACAAGGTGCAATCATGACAATGTCTGTGGGATTATACTTATTATATATCAAGGAACAGCTCATCAAATAAGGCAATCCTCTGAAACATATGAATTCTCACCTCAAGTTTGGGGAGAAAGGTATAAAAGATCAGTATTAGATGGGGTGAGATCTGATCAACTTCAGAACAAGTTTGATCTTAAAACTACAATTCTACAGTGAAAGTGAAATATTGCGAAATGTATGGTTAATTGTCCATGATATTTGTTCCTCCTTATTTAATTTCTTTCAGTATCTGTAGAGTAATTTATAAACATATATTTAAGAACCATTGTCATGCATTATTTTGGTAATTTTATAATTTGCCATTACTTTCTCTTCAGCTTATTCAAGGAGAGTGTTTATTACAGTGAGTGATACCACACAGTATTTCAATTGCACTGAATTGGTTTTGAAAGATAACTCAATAAATGCAGGTTGATGCTGTCGATGGTTCCTGTCGATATATTTCGTTGACCTGTTCAGACGTGTTATGATGTTAAGTCTTAGGCAGAAAGAGGGAGAAGGTATAAGTAAGGTTCAAGAAACTGAAGACAGACAGAGCCCTGGAGATAACAGGAATGAACTCAAACTCGGAAATAGAGAATTTGAAGGGACCATGCGATGTTTATGGAAAACAGGATTAAGGAACCTCCAAGGCATTTTACAGAGGGATAATAAGCAACAGGTCGCCAGGGAAAGGGTATGTCTTCTCAGAGCAAAGGAGGGAATTTACACATGGAGCCGGAGGAAGTGGGTGAGGTTCTTAATGAATAAAGTGCATTGGTATTTCCAAAGGATTCTGGGTAGTCCAAGATGGAGGACGGGAAAAAGTTGTGACTGTAAGAGCTGCCCCTTTTTTGAGGCATTTTAGGTGTTGGGGGTGATTTCCTCAAATTCCAGGAGCAGCAATTACTGTTTTATTCTGCAACTTTGGAGAAAAAAACCTCAAAACAACGGCACTTTTAAAAGGAAGAAAATCAGACAAAGAAAGTGAGTACATGGTCAGGAGGGCGGGAGGGAAGAAACCTACACTGCTCACTGATATGGATAGGAAGGGTCGAGAGGGATATGGGCCCAGTGTGGGCGAATGGGACGGGATTAGATTAGGATATGTGGGCGGCATGGACGGGTTGGAGCGAAGGGTCTGTTTCCATGCTGTACATCTCTATGACTCTATGACATGGTGGATGGTGAGTCTTGTATATTGATATTCTAGAGCATATCAATATTAAAAAGGAGGTGTTGGGTGTTTTGAAAAGCATTAAGGTAGACAAGTCCCCAAGACCTGATGGAATCTATCATAGAATCCTGAAAGAGGCAGGTGTGGAAATTGCTACGGATTTGTACAAAATATTTGTATCCTTTATAGTCCCAGGAGAATTCCCAGAGGACTGCAGAATACCCAATGTTGTTTCGTTCGGAAAGAATGGTAACAAGAATAATTCAGGAAAGAAAAGGCCAGATTGGCTTCCTGTTATTCATTGCTTGGACATCACTGTCTGTGCCTGGATGGTACCCTCTGGAAGTCACTCTGTAAAGATCTCCACCCCTCTACCTTGGGGTCTCAGGATCTCAAGGTGTTCCTCTCTTTGGCCAAGGTTTCGGTCCATGTGTAATGGTTTCCTGAATGTGGTTCCTGTGAAGTGCCTTGTGCCATGAAAAGGGATCACTACATGCAGGCTGTAGTTGGGTTGAAGTGTTATGGAGAGCAGGTAGGAAAGTGGAGTTGAGACCGAGATGAGATCAGCCATGATCGTGTGGAATGACAAAGCAGGCTCGAGGAGCTGAATTACCGAATTTTTAAGATCTTCGGAGCACAACCAAAGACAGAGCTATCAATTGCCGTGGATGTCTAACATGGTATCTCACCTCAGATGCATCATGAAGAGGGTGTCCATGTTCAAAGCCAGGGGTTGTGAGTTGATATTCCATTTGGGCTGTTATGTTTTTAAACATGAACTCTGATCAGCACCCTGTGTCTGTTTGATATCAATTCCAGTTAATAAGGGGAGATGGTGGTGCAGTGCCAGACCTGGAGTAGGAATCCAGAACACCAAGTTCATGGGGTGGGGGAGATGGACTGTAATCCCACCATACAAGGTGGTGAAATCTCAGCTCAGGAGGAGCTTTGTCTGATGATAACCATATATTGCTATTGAGGTTTGTTAGGAACCTAACTGGTTCCATATTCTCCTTTCAGGAAGAAAACCTGGTGAGACTACAGACCCACAGCAATGTGGTTGACTCACCCTCTGGGCAATAAACGCTGGCCTAGTCAGAAACATATCGCATTCCTTCCCTGTAGCTCGGTCACAATCCTGGAACACCCTCCATTGATTCATTGTAGGTTTACCTCCAACAAATGGTCAAAAATCACACCACACCAGGTTATCGTCCAACAGGTTTATTTGAAAACACGAGCTTTCGGAGCATTGCTCCTTCATCAGGTGTAATGAGAGAGGAGGCATCAGACACAGAATGTACAAGTAAAATATCAATGGGTCATACAAGTGATGTAAATGTATGGAACAAATCCAAAATGGCCGACTCCCTCCTGTTAAATCTTCAATCAGTTCGAAAGGAGATACAGGCAGCACATGGATTGCAGTGGTTCAAAAAGATAGCTCCCCATCACCTTTCAGGGGAAACGAGGGAGAGGCAATAAATGTTGATCTAGCCAGCAATGTTCACGCCCTAGAAATGAATAAAAACAATCCCACAATGGAGTAAACTGCCAGGGAAAAAGTCATAGTGTAATGACTTGAAAACATCAAGTCCCAACTTTGGATGGTTTCTATTATTATGTTTTACATGATCATCCAAAACGCACCAGTCATTGACATAAAGGTTATGATTTGGAGGAGCCGGTGTTAGACTGGGTCGGACAACGTTACAAATTAGACAGCACCAGGTTATAGTCCAACAGGTTTATTGGGAAACACTAGCCTTCGATGCACTGCTTTTTCATCATGTGGTTGTGGAGCAGGATAGTAAAACACTGAAGTTTTAGCAACAGGATTGCAGTGTCATGGCATGTAATATTAAACAAATTGAGCTGAAGTCTTTCATCTTTTAGAATGATCATGTTCGTTTCAGTTCCTTGTTATGTACATCCCAGACCTTTGTTAAAGTTACATTCTCAAGAGAGTTTTAACAATCGGTGCCATCTCAGCTCAGATAATGCATTGAAGATGTGGGATTAAAATCTGTCTGTGTCCCAATGTTCGCTCAAACTGATTCTATTTCTAAAGTGGCATTTACAGAATCTTACATGGTTTTATGCAGTTTTTGAGAAAAACTAAAGATAATTCTGAACGTACAAATTCACCCCACAAACGTATATGTGTGTGCGTGCAGGGGAGACCGAGTGAGTGTGTGCATTTGGGTGTGCGTGGGATGGGGCGATGATGTGAGTGTCTGTGAGAGTGTGTGTATGTGTATGTGTTTGAGTGTAATGGGGTATACATCTGTGAAAAGGTGTGTGTGTGGGTGTGAGTGTGGGAGTGTGTATGTGTATTGTGTGACAGGATGAGTGTGTGTGTGTGTGTGTGTGTGTGTGTGTGTGTGTGTGTGTGAGTGTGTGTGTGTGTGTGTGTGTGTGTGTGTGTGTGTGTATGTAGTGGGGTCAGCTGTAGTGTGACATGAACCCAAGGTCCCAGTTGAGGCCATCCTCATGGGTACCAAACGTGGTTATCAGCCTCTGCTCGGCCACTTTTCGTTGTAGCCTGTCCCAAAGTCCACCTTGGTGGATAGTTACCTGAAGGATCGAGGTTGAAAGTCCCTGATCGTTGAAGTGATCTCCGACTGGGAGGGAACACCTCTGTTTGGTGATTGTTACGCGGTGCCCATTCATCTGTTGCCGTAGCCTCTGCTCGGTCTCGCCAATGTACCATACATTGGGCATCCTTCCCTGCAGCGTATGAGATAGACAACATTGTCCAAGTCACATGAGTACCTGCCGCGTACATGGTGGGAGATGTCCCCATGTGTAATGGCGGTATCCATGGCGACACTCTGACACGTTTTACAGTGTCTGCTGTGACAGGGTTGTTTGGTGTTGTCCTGAAGGCCGGGCAGTTTGCTGTGAACAATGGTCTGTTTAAGGTTTGGTGGGTGTTTAAAGGTGAGAAGTGGAGGGGTGGGGAAGGTCTTGGCGAGGTGCTCATCCTCATCGATAATGTGTTGCAGGCTGTGGAGAATGTGACGTAGTTTCTCAGCTCCTGGTAAGTACTGGACAATGAAGGGTACCCTGTTGGTTGCAGCTCGTGTCTGTCTCCTGAGGAGGTCATTGCAGTTTCTCCCTGGGGCATGTCAGAACTGGCGATTGATGAGTTAAGCATCGTATCACATCCTTATCAGGGCATCCTTGTGTACTTCCCAGTGCCCCTCACATTCCCCCCTCACCTGAACAGATCCTGTGTAAGTGTACGGCTTGTACAGAGGGGACGGCTGTTTTAATATGTTGAGGGTGGGTTTGTGGTTGAGTGAGATGCTGTGGTGTCCATCCTTGATGGAGATGCATGTGTCCAAGAATGAGACAGATACTAAACAGTAGTCCATGGTGAGTTTGATGCTGGGATGAAACTCGTGAAATGTTGGTGAACATAAACGTTGGGAGAGTGCAGCATTGTTCTGACATGAACACAACCAAGGTTGAGGGGATCAATTCTCCTGACATGGCCCCAGAAGCACGTGTTGTCCCAGTGACCGAACAGCTCCATCTCTGATCTTCTAAGCTACTGCCTGTGGTTTACATCCCTTTTGGGGATACTTTCAATTTAAACATTCTCTCCAATTAAAACCCTCTCACTGCATTATCTCCATTCAAATTAAGTTAATCTCTGACCTAATGTCTTTAAAACTCTACATGGCTGCTTTGAGATCATGGAATTAAAACATTTCCAAGTCAGTTTGATCCATGTGGCAACAAATGTTTGATGAACTGGAGCGAAAGGGAGTGGAATTAATTTCTCAGCTCTCCCAAAGAGACAGCATAGACATGATGGGCTTCAGTATATGCAGTCACATTCGAAGATTCATTGATCTGAAATTAAACAGTCAAATGTCTGTTTCCCCACAGTCGCCTCATCTGTTGTTCGTTTCCTCACTGATGCAGGAATTAGCATTGACCCATTTGTTCTTGTCTTTCTGGGACCATTCCTTCAATGTTGGCTGTACAAACATTGAGCTTGCTTGACCCCTATACTGTCCTGTTGGTATTTAACAGGAAAAAATGCAGGTGAAATAAAGTTATTCCAAACTCAATAATTTATATTTACATTGAATGAGTTGGACCAAGAT
Source organism: Chiloscyllium punctatum (assembly GCF_047496795.1). NCBI lineage: Eukaryota > Metazoa > Chordata > Chondrichthyes > Orectolobiformes > Hemiscylliidae > Chiloscyllium > Chiloscyllium punctatum. Next base: position 76,527,837 of record NC_092756.1, on the reverse strand, counting down.
AACAGTGACCCTAAAGGTGGAAGATTCATTGAAAATAATTGGTTTGCAAGTAATGATAGACACAGTGAAAAGTTTTTTCTTGTGAGCAACACAGGCAGCTCACAGAGTTCAGTAACATAGATAAGTAAATAATAGGGAAACAGCAGCAGGAACAACAACACAGGTCCAGGCGAATACTAAGAGTTTGTGAGACCGTTCAGTATTCTAACAACAGTAGGGTAGAAACTGTTTCAAAACCGGTTTGTGCGTGTGTTCAGGCTTCTGTACCTTCTCCCCGATGGTAGAGGTTGTAGAAAAACATTGCCAGGGTGGGATGGATCTTTGAGAATGCTGGAGACCTTTCCTTGACAGTGGGCCTGGGAGATGGATTCTATAGATGGGAGGTTGGCCTTTGTGATTGTCTGGGCCGAGTTCACCACTCTCTGTAACCGTCTCCAATCTTGAATGGTACAGTTGCCAAACCAGGTAGTGATACATCCAGACAGAATGCTGTCGATGGTGCACCTATAAACGTTGGCAGGGGTTTTTGCTGTCAGTAATATCCGATGTTCTGGAGGGATCAGTGTTGAAGGGTTGGTTGGTTGATGAGAGTGTGATGAGAGCTGGCTTCCAAAAGCAACCTCTCTATCCGCACTCTCAGGGATCTCGTCCCCATCCAGAAACAGCAGCCACTTGATCACCACCTTCAACATTCAATCCTGCAGATCCTCGAAAATCTTGTGCAAGATCATGTTGGTGACCACTGAGCATCAACTGAATGCAGAGATGGGGATTTTTCCAAAATAGATTGGAAATAAAGGATAAACCACAGAAACACCCCAGGTGGGAATTGAACCCACAATCCCTGGCTTAGGAGGCCAGTGCCTCATCCATTAGGCCACTGGGGCATAACCACACAGTTGCCGATGGCAGCTGGTGAATAATGCACCCTGACCTCTCATCATGTGTGTTTCTGAGTGTTGTGTGCTTCCTGATTGTCTTTTACAACTTCCATCTCATGCTAAAAAATTGGCTGCTTGATAAATTGATCCCGCTTCCCATTTGTCCCCAAACGGACAGATGAGAAATCAACCAAACTCCAACTTTGCACAACTCAAGACTGAGGAAAATGGAGCAGTCAGGAAAATAGCAAAAGGTTCAATGTTATTGTGTGCAGCACTTTCAAGATATTTGCAGTTAGTGGGGAAGGAGAAAGTGGAGATGTTGCAAAAATCTGCATTGAGGACAATTCAACAGGATCTTAGCAGGCATTCAGCCCATTTTGGCTGTGCTGTCTCTTTCAGACAATTCACCCCAAGATCTCCCAAATCCTGGAATTACCTTGTGCAAGTTTCTACTAAACATCATTAAAAATCAGACAACAACAGGTTGTAGTCCAACAGGATTATCTCAAAGTACTAGCTTTCGGAGCGCTGCTGCTTCGTCAGGTGGTTGTGGAGTATAAGATTGTAAGACACAGAATTTATGGAAAAAGTGTACAGTGTGATGTCACTGAAATTATATATTGAAAACATCTGGATTGTGTGTGAAGTCTCTCATCTTTTCGAATGACCAGGTTGGTTTCAGTTATTTCATGTGTAAATCACAAAACGTTTTTCATTGCCAAGTGAAATGGCAAGCTCTCCAATAAAAGCTAAATGCTGTGAATGCTGGAAATCTGAAAAGAGACAGCACAGCCACAATGGGCTGAATGCCCGCTAACATTCTGTTGATTTCTCTTCAATGCAGCTTTTTGCAACATCTCCACTTTCTCCTTCCCCAGTAACTGCAAATATCTTGAAAGTGCTGCACAAAATAATATTGTGCCCTTTGCTATATTCCTGTCTGCTCCATTTTCCTCAGACTTGAGTTGTGCAAAGTTGGAGTTTGGTGGATTTCTTGTCTGTCCGTTTGGGGACAAATGGGAAATGGGATCAATTCATCAAGCAACCAATTTTTTAGCATGAGATGGAAGTTGTAAAAAACAATCAGTGAGAGTATAAACTGAGAAAAACACAATATGAGCCATCAGGGTGCAGTATTTAAAGGCTGCCAGTTTCACAGCACAAACGTAGTCCCAGTGACCTAATGGGTACAGCATTGGTATCTTCAGGCAGGGGTTGGGGGTTCAAGTCCCATCTGGGGTGGATACCCTGTCGTAGCTTGCCATCTTTCATCTTTACTTCTCATCTTCATTTTAAACATCCCCATGTCTGCATTCAGTTGATGGGAAGTGCTGCCCAACATGAATTTGCACAAAGTTGTCGGGGATCTGCAGGATTCGGGTGAAATTGTCTGAAAGAGACAGCAGAGCCACAATGATGAAGAACTGCTGAGATTCTCTGAGGATGACATGGTGGCTCGATGGGTTTGGGACTGGATGGAATGCTCTTCAGAGACTGAGTGTGGATTTGATGGGCTGAATGGCTTGTCCCCCTCACTCGAGGGCTTTTATGAACAAGTTTGGAGCAGATGGTCAGAGCTCTGCTGCAGATCCCAGTCAAGGCTTTGCCAAGGGACTGGCATCCAGGTGTGTGTTCATATCCTTCTTTTCGCTGGCCTTCCAGAATGTTCTGTAGCTTTAGCCAAAGGGGTCATGAGCTGGGTTCACATCATCCAATGGGGTCACATTGCCAGGAGCTAGACAACGGATTTACTCAGACTGACACTTCCAGTCATCGAGTCATAGAGATGTACAGCACAGAAACACACCCTCGGTCCAACCCGTCCATGCTGAACAGATATCCCAACCCAATCTAGTCCCACCTTCCAGCAAACAGCCCATCTCCCTCCAAACTCTTCCTATTCATATACCCATCCAGATGCCTTTTAAACGATGTAATTGTACCAGCCTCCACCACTTCCTCTGGCGGCTCATTCCACACACACACACCACCCTCTGCCTGAAAAAGTTGCCCCTTAGGTCTCTTTTATATCTTTTCCCTCTCACTCTAAACCGAAGCCCTCTAGTTCTGGAGTCCCCCACCCCAGGGAAAAGACCTTGGCGGTTTACCCTATTCATGCTCCTCATGATTTTATAAACCTCTGTAAGGTCACCCCTCAGCCTCCGATGTTTGGATCTTCCCCTTCGAGGAACTGGTATCAGCTTCCACCACTGTGACTGTGTGTTCAACCTCATCCGTCCTCTTTTCCAGGTCTCCCAGCTGCTGTTCATGCTTCTGCAGCATGATAGAGATCGGGGCCAGCTTCGCCTCTATCTGCTTCCCCAACATCTCGCGAGATTTCGCGAGCTCCTTCCCCAGGGCCTGGTCGGTAATCGAGTCCGAGGATCCTGCAGGCTGGGCCGGGGGCCTGGCCCCGGACACTGCTCCTCCCTTCTTCAACATCTCTGGACGATGAAAACGCAGGTAAGTTGATTTTTCACAATGTCCTGGGACTCCACAACCTTTTCAGAGTCCCAGGATATCGCGATGGTCTGGATTGGGCAGGATAGAAATTCTTCCCCCTTGTGCTGTGGTGTGAAGCTCTGCAACATGATCGTCTGAGAACACCACCATCTTGGATCCCCAGAGTGCAGTGAGAGAATAAAACTCAGAAAAACACACAATGAGAGGTCAGGGTGCAGTATTTAAAGGCTGCCATTTTATTTGTCATGTCTGTAGCCCCCGTGGCCTAATGGATAAAGCACTGGCTTCCGAAGTCAGGGATTGTGGGTTCAAATCCCACCTGGGATATCTGACTTTTCATAGTATGTCCTTTCGCTCTTACCTACTTTGCAAATGTCTGCATTCAGTTGATGGGATGTGATCTTGCACAAAACTTTTGGGGATCTGCAGGATTGGGGCAAAATTGACAGCACAGTCACAAGGGCTGAAAACCGGTTGAGATTCCCCTGGGAATGGCATGGTGGCTCAGTGGGTAGCACTGCTGCCTCACAGTGTCTGGGACCGGGCCTTGATTCCTCCCTTGGGTGTCTGTTTGTGTCGAGTTTGCACATTCTCTCCATGGGGTACTCCGGGTGCTTTGGTTTCCTCCCACAGTCCAAATATGTGCAGGTTCAGTGGATTGGCTTTGGGGAATGCAGGGTGAGAGGATAGCAGTTGGGCCTGGATGGAATGCTCTTCAAAGGGCCAGTGTGAATGTGATGGGCTGAATGGCCTGCCCTCCTCACCCTAGGGCTTTTATGAACAATTTGGAGCAGATGGTCAAAGCACCACCGCAGTTCAAGGCTTTGTGAAGGGACTGACATCCAGATGCATGTCCCTCTCCTCCTTTTCCCTGATCTTCCAGAATGTTCTGTGGCTTAGGCCAATGGGGTCACATCATCCAATGGGGTCACACCAATACCCTTCACTGTTGTCATGCCAGGAGCTATAAAGTGGATTGTCTCAGGCTGACACTTCTCCAATATACAACCCACAGTCTGGTTGGAACTGGTTCTTCTTGAATCTTTGTAACTCTTTGATCTTAGCTGCACTGTTCTCTGGAGCTGATAGCTGCTGTTTAATTTAGTTTGGCTAGACCTGGAGTAGGAATCCAGAACACCAAGTTCATGGTGTGGGGGAGATGGACTGTAATCCCACCATACAAGGTGGTGAAATCTCAGCTCAGGAGGAGCTTTGTCTGATGGTAACCATATATTGCTATTGAGGTTTGTTAGGAAGCCAACTGGTTCCAGTGTCATGGCATGTAATATTAAACAAATTGAGCTGAAGTCTTTCATCTTTCAGAATGATCATGTTAGTTTCAGTTCCTTGTTATGTACATCCCAGACCTTTGTTAAAGTTACATTCTCAAGAGAGTTTTAACAATCGGTGCCATCTCAGCTCAGATAATGCATTGAAGATGTGAGGTTAAAATCTGTCTGTGTCCCAGTGTTCGGTCAGACTGATTCTGTTTCTAAAGTGGCATTTATAGAATGTGACATGGTTTTATGCAGTTTTTGAGCAAAACAAAACATAATTCTGAATGTACAAATTCACCCCACAAACGTATATGTGTGTGCGTGCAGGGGAGTGAGTGTGTGCATTTGGGTGTGCGTGGGAGGGGGCGATGGTGTGAGTGTCTGTGAGAGTGTGTGTATGTGTATGTGTTTGAGTGTAATGGGGTATACATCTGTGAGAAGGTGTGTGTGTGGGTGTGAGTGTGGGAGTGTGTATGTGTATTGTGTGACAGGATGTGTGTGTGTGTGTATAGTGCAGGGGGGTCAGAGGGGACGGCTGTTTTAATATGTTGAGGGTGGGTTTGTGGTTGAGTGAGGTGCTGTGGTGCCCATCCTTGATGGAGATGCATGTGTCCAAGAATGAGACAGATACTAAACAGTAGTCTATGGTGAGTTTGATGGTGGGATGAAACTCGTGAAATGTTGGTGAACATAAATGTTGGGAGAGTGCAGCATTGTTCTGACATGAACACAACCAAGGTTGAGGGGATCAATTCTCCTGACATGGCCCCAGAAGCACGTGTTGTCCCAGTGACCTAACAGCTCCATCTCTGATCTTCTAAGCTACTGCCTGTGGTTTACATCCCTTCTGGGGATACTTTCAATGTAAACATTCTCTCCAATTAAAACCCTCTCACTGCATTATCTCCATTCAAATTAAGTTAATCTCTGACCTGCTGTCTTTAAAACTCTGCATGGCTGCTTTGAGATCATCGAACTGTACAAACATTGAGCTTGATTGACCTCTATACTGTTCTGTTGGCATTTAACAGGAAAAAATGCAGGTGAAATAAAGTTATTCCACACTCAATAATTTATATTTACATTGAATGAGTTGGACCAAGATAACAGTGACCCTAAAGGTGGAAGATTCATTGAAAATATTTGATTTGCAAGTAATGACAGGCACAGTGAAAAGTTTGTCTTGTGAGCAATACAGGCAGCTCACAGAGTTAAGTAGCATAGATAAGTAAATAATAGGGAAACAGCAGCAGGAACAAAAACACAGGTACATGCGAATACTAAGAGTCTGTGAGACCGTTCGGTATTCTAACAACAGTAGGGTAGAAACTGTTTCAAAACCGGTTGGTGTGTGTGTTCAGGCTTCTGTACCTTCTCCCCGATGGTAGAGGTTGTGATTGTCTGGGCCGAGTTCACCACTCTCTGTAACCGTCTCCGATCTTGAATAGTATAGTTGCCATACCAGCTAGTGAGCAGAAGGGCTTATGCCCGAAACATTGATTCTCCTGTTCCTTGGATGCTGCCTGGCCTGCTGCGCTTTTCCAGCAACACATTTTCAGCATACCAGGTAGTGATACATCCAGATAGAATGCTGTCGATGGTGCACCTATAAACGTTGGCAAGGGTATTCGCTGTCAGTAATATCCGATGTTCTGGAGGGATCGGTGTTGAAGGGTTGGTTTGTTGATGAGAGTGTGATGAGAGCTGGCTTCCAAAAGCAACCTCTCCAACCGCACTCTCAGGAATCTCGTCCCCATCCAGAAACAGCAGTCCCTTGATCACCACCTTCAACATTCAATCCTGCAGATCCCCGAAAATCTTGTGCAAGATCATGTTGGATACCACTGACCATCAACTGAATGTGGAGATGGGGTTTCTTCCAAAATAGGTCAGAAATAGAGGATAAGCGACAGAGATACCCCAGATGGGACTTGAACCCACAATCCCTGGCTTAGGAGGCCAGTGCCTTATCCATTAGGCCACTGGGGCCACAACTGCCATGGCAGCCTTTAAGTACTGCATCCTGACCTCTCATTGTGTGTGTTTCTGTGTGTTGTGCTCTCACTAATTGGTTCTTACCCCTTCCATCTCATGCCACATTGTTGGCTGCTTGATAAATTGATCCCGCCTCCCATTTCTCCCCAAATGGACAGATGAGAAATCAACCAAACTCCAATTTTGCACATCTCAAGTCTGCGGAAAATGGAGCAGACAGGAAAATAGCAAAGGGCTCAATGTTATTTTGTGCAGCACTTTCAAGATATTTGCAGGAACTGGGGAAGTTGGAAGTGGAGATGTTGCAAAAAGCTGCATTGAGGACAAATCAACAGAATCTTAGCGGGCATTCAGACCATTGTGGCTGTGCTGTCTCTTTCAGACAATGCACCCCAAGATCTCCCAAATCCTGGAATTACCTTGTGAAAGTTTCTATTTAACAGCATTTGCCATGATCTCAACATAGGCACAATGATTTTTAACAGAGTAGTTAAAAAATCCAGTCAATTTGGATTGAGATGAAGTTGACATGGGATGAAAATCAGCCACTGCAAAGACCAGGCTTAAAACTGAAATCCCAGCTTTCAGAGGCCAGTGCCATAGCCATTAGGCCACGAGGGCACTATATTGACAGACCACTGGAAACAGTTGACCTCAAATGAGTGTGACAGCCAAGCACACTCCCAGATCTGTGACAACACACTGAGGGACGCACTAAAGATTCAGGCAGCTGCTGCTAAGGTGTAACAGGAAAACAACACAGTCTCAGGTCTTTCTGACAAATGATCACATCCTCTTTTCAGTTCTCAGACCCTCTTGGTGCCTGACACTGAACAGAGATCGTTTTCTGCCCAAGTACAAAATGCCTTTCTTTCCACAACGATACAGAAGGTTTGAGAAATGTCAATATTCCAATGGTTTGTTGGTTCTTTTCTCTCTGCATAGACTGTACACAACTGATTTAGAACCTTTGTATGCATTTCCAAATGATGTTACAAACTGTTTCAAGACTTTGTTAATAAAATCACGTTGGGGGGATCCAAGATGGTGGCGACCCAGCAAGTCTGTGTCTATAGTGCTCTTCCCAAGACTTTGGTAAAGTGGGTCACCCACCCCCACCACACTCACCAAATCATTTATAATACCTGTTAAATTTAACTAGTTGCTATTCCTGATGAAGGGCTTTTGCCCAAAACGTCGATTTCGCTGCTCGTTGGATGCTGCCTGAACTGCTGTGCTCTTCCAGCACCACTAATCCAGTCATTACATTTAAATAGTCTAATATTTCTTAAAGATGACCAAAGGGAAGGGAGCCCGCAGCTCTCAGCAAGCAGGACCCCCTGCCCCACCCTCTCCCTCTTCAGCTGCAGCAGAGACGTCCACAGCCGCCCCGGGGGACTTACCTACAGTAACAGGTCTTGTGGAGATGATCTCTAAACTGGACGCGAAGATCGACGCCTTTATTGAGGAGTCCCAAAATCGATGGGACTCACTCTCGGCCGCGCTGCAGAAGCACGACTGAGACATCCAGGAAATTGAGCGCCGAGTCGGAGGGGCAGAGTTAAAGGCCGCGACCTCCGAAACTACAGCGCAATCGGCCGTGGATCAGGTCCGGACTCGCTGTTCGAGAGCAGTGGCTGCCACAGCTTTTAAATCTGGAAGCTGGATCAGGCCAGGGAAGGGTAGAATGGGCCTACTGGGTCACAATACGTGGGCCCGGCTCGAACCAGCGCCCACGCCCGGTCCTGTTCCGGCTGCAGAACTATAGGGAGAGGCAGATACTCCTGGAAGCTTCTAGAAATCTTGGAAAAAAACCCCAAGCTATGATCTATAAAGGATTCAAGATCATGTTATTCCAGGACTTTTCCCCAGCTCTGGTCCGAAAGAGGAAGGCATTCGGCGAGGCGAAGAAGCGTTTCAGGGACTTAAATATTCAGTACTCCTTACGCTACCCAGCGTCGCGACGCTTTAACCATGAAAGATCCGTATATAACTTCGGATCACCAGAAAAGGCTAAGGAATTCTTGGACTCTCTTAGATAAACTGTAAGAGATAATGGATGTTGGTTTGCCTTTCCCCCCACTTTGGTTTATATCCCCCCTTTTTTCCTTCTTTTTTCTTACCTTACTGTTTAATATTATCATGGGGGGTGGGGAGAGGGATTTGATTTTCTCCCCCCCCCCTTTGGGGTTGTTTCCTTTTATTACTTTATGTGTTTATATGGGTATGTGTGTATATGTATATATATATATTATTTCTATAAATAAGCTGGGGGGCTTGGTTAGTGTTGGTGGGGGGAGGTGGTTACCTTATTCTATTTTACCTCTGTCTTTAGGAGCGGGGTTGTTTCTCCCTTGTTATTTTGTATTATTATATTTAATTATTATTTGTTGAGGTTGTAATTTTATAGTTATATGTTTATATATAGTATTAACATTCCCAAATATATCCAGGTGTTGGTGTGGGCGGGGGTAGGGTGCTCACTGTTAACTCTAGCTTTGTATTATATCTGAATTCTCCTCATTTTATTGAGGAGCGCATCGGTTGGGAGAGGATATGATGGACTTTTGGAGAGGAAGTGACACCCCCTGGGAACAGGGGGAAAATCTCCACTTAGGTACGTTTTATATTTTTTAAAATTTAGAAATAGTTTTTTATTATACTGTTGTGAGTGTGTTAGAGAGCCTTTATTTTTGTAAATTTTATATGCTCTATGCTCGGGATGTTCTAGATTGGGCTTACCCTCCCGAGGGGTCTCGGATTTGCCCGGATGATTATGGTTGATCAGTCGGTTAAGTGGTGCACCTGGAATGTCAAGGGGAGTAATTCGCCAGTCAAAAGGAAGAAAATATGATCAAATCTTAAGAAAGAAAGAGTCGATATAGCTCTCCTACAGGAGACACACCTGTCGGATAAAGAACACTTGAAATTACGACAGGGTGGATTTGATCAGGCCTTTTTTTCTTCTTTTAGCTCAAAAAGCAGGGGAGATGTTATTCTTGTTCGGAAGAATTTCCCTTTCAAAATTCTAAATCAGATAAAAGATGAATCTGGACGATATATTTTGATCAAAGCCCTCATAAATGGAGAAGAATATGGGATTTTAAATTTGTACTGTCCCCCGGCACACCCTTTTAATTTTATAACGGAAGCTTTTTCAAAATTGATGGCTTTTGGTGCCCGTCATACAATTATAGGGGGAGACTTTAATTGTATTATGGATCCGGAAATAGATAGGATTCCCAAAAGTACTGTAGGAGTATCTCCCAGATCTAGACAATTGGTGGATCTGAACAAAGAATTAAGATTAGTAGATGTATGGAGATGTCTTCATCCACAGGGCAGAGATTTTTCTTTTTATTCCAATCCACATAAATGCCATACCAGAATTGATATGTTTTTTGCCCCCTCGATTTTTAAAAATTCCATATCATCCTGTAAAATAGGTAGTATAGCAATTTCCAACCACGCTGCTGTATATATGGAAACTAAGGCGAGGAACAATGGGACATCCCTTCGGCATTGGCGTATGGACCCCTTCCTAATGAAAGACAGTTAATTTGTAAAGTACTTCTCTCACGAATTTAAAACTTTTTTAGAAATTAATTCAGGTACGGCTAGCAACCCATCAATGATGTGGGAGACCATCAAAGCTTACACGCGAGGTTTGATCATCTCCTATTCAGCGACCCAGAAAAAATTGAAGGGAGAACAACAGCGTCTGCTCGAAGCTCGCTTAAAAGTAGCTGAAACAGCATACGCTGATAGACCTTCTATTATTAAGTTGCAAAGGATTACGGCCCTTAGGACAGCTCTAAGCACCACACTTACCCAAACGGCTAAGAGGGAAATATTATTTGCAAAACAAAGGTTATATGAATATGGCGACAAACCGGGTAGATACTTCGCATTTCTTGCAAAGACAAGGAAGGCCCCTCAGACTATTACGTCTATCAAGGAAAGTACGGGTATTTTGACTCATGATCATAATAAGATAAATGCGATCTTTAGAGAATTTCATTCTGAGTTATATAAATCGCAGGATTGTGAAGATAGGACTAGGAGGATGCAGTAATTTTTTAAAATTTTGACCTTTCCGGGCCTAACTCCGGAACAGGTATCGGTCCTAAATGCTCCTCTAACAGTCCAAGAAATACTTGATGCAATCAGGCAACTTCAGAGCGGTAAGGCACAGGACCCAGATGGTTTTCAAGCTGAATTCTATAAAGAATTTACAGAAATATTGGCTGGTCCACTTATGGACATGTATAACTATGCATATAGTCAGGGCTGTCTCCCGCCTTCGCTGAAAGAGGCAAATATTTCTCTTATCCTTAAAAAAGGAAAGGATCCAGAAGATTGTACGTCATATAGACCAATATCCTTGCTAAATGTAGATTTTAAAATCCTTTCTAAAACGTTAGCACTGAGACTAGAAAGGGTACTGCCACATATTATAAAGGAGGATCAGACAGGGTTTATTAAGGGCCGTAGATCATCCAATAATATTAGAAGGGTTTTGAATATGATTCAAGCCTGTCATCAGGGAAAGATACCAGGAGTAGTAGTTTCATTAGACGTAGAAAAGGCATTTGATAGGGTTGAATGGTCATATTTGTTTTACACATTGGAAAGGTTTGGCGTTGGACAGGTGTTTACCAAATGGGTCTCAACATTGTATAGTGATCCCAAAGCAGTTGTGGTTACCAATGGATTAGGTTCGGATAGCTTCAGTGTGGGTAGGGGCTGCCGTCAGGGATGTCCTCTCTCGCCATTGTTATTTACGCTAATAATTGAACCACTAGCAGAAGCTATACGGGCTGATCCTAATATAACGGCCCCGAGGATTGGTACAGGTAAACATAAAATTACCCTTTATGCAGATGATGGTCTTTTATTCCTCAGTAATCCTCTGATGTCCGTACCTTGCCTAATCCAAGTTATTAATACATTTAGTGCATTCTCAGGCTATAAAATTAATTTTTCAAAATCGGAGGCTATGCCACTGGGTGGCCTTGCTATGCTACCCCACTTAGTGAACGGATCCCTTTTTCCCTTTCGTTGGTCCCTGGAGGGTTTCTTATACTTAGGCATTTTTATTACCCCAGTATTTGGTCAGTTGTATAAGGCTAATTTTGTGCATTTACTGGAAAGGATAAGGCAGGACCTCCAGCAATGGGGAGACCTTCCAATTTCCTGGTTGGGTAGAATGGCACTAATTAAAATGAATGTTCTGCCCCGTCTCCTATATCCTATGAGAATGCTTCCGGTGATGCTGCCGAGGATGGCTCTACGTAAATTATATGGCAGGCTGGGTTCCTTTATCTGGAATCATAGACGGCCCCTCATTAAGCTGAAGAAGCTACAGCTTCCACAGACAAGGGGAGGACTGGACTTCCCAGATTTTAGGAAATATCAGTTAAGTTCCCTATTAAGTTACATAGCTGATTGGGTCTTGTCTGATCCACAATCAATCTGGTTGGACATCGAGGCTTCTCAAGTAAAATACCCACTTATTAACCTCTTATTTTCAGACAAGAGGAAAATCATTACAGACCACTGTAAAAACCCTATAATACTAAACACAATTAAGGCTTGGAATATAATGCGGCAAAATGAGGGTAACTCACATAAAACATCCCCCCTATGCCCCGATAGTGGGAGCGTGGGAATTCCAACCGGGGTTTACAGATACCACTTTTAAACTCTGGAGATCCAGGGGTATCTCATGTCTAGGGGACCTATTTAAGGATGGGGTCCTGATGTCTTTTGAACAGCTGCGTCAGAAATTCGGATTACCTAATGGAGACCTGTTTCGATACTTCCAAATTCGAGATTATATACAGAAGAAGACTACGTTATTAGATCATCTTTATAAATCAGATAGAGAATGTAATGTTCTACGACCAGTGGGGATATCTTCCATCAGCACTATTTATCATTTACTACATGATGAAGTATCGGGAGATATGGACAATCTGCTTAAAACGTGGGATCAGGATTTGGGACTAGAAATCTCTATAGAAATGTGGAATGATATTTGGGAAAATGCTAGAAGAATTACTATCTGTAACATAACCCAGGCTATCCAGATGAAGATACTTCATAGGGCCCATATAGCACCGGTTCGATTGGCAAAATTTAAGGCAGGAGCATCTCCAATGTGTCCCAAATGTAAAATAGAGGTGGGCACTCTTGTACATTGCCTATAGACCTGTCATAAGATCCGTAGATATTGGACTAAAATAGCAAGCACCCTGGCAGAAATTTTAGGAACGGAAATTAAAGTGGACCCTGTATCTCTCCTTTTGGGCTTTTCGAACTCTCCCTCCCTGGACATGTACGGGAAGAGACTATTCTCTCTTTCTGGAAAAATATTTTGGTG
>NC_092756.1:76472333-76509833 GCF_047496795.1 Chiloscyllium punctatum | reverse complement strand
CTGGACCACTCTCCTAAACTGTCTAAATCTTACTGCAGCCTCCCCACCTCCTCAGAACGACCGGCTTCTCTGCCTAACTTTGCATCATCGGTGAACTTCGCCAGAATGCCCCTCAGTCCCTTCATCCAGATCATTAATATATAAAGTGAGCAGCTGCGGCCCCAACACTGAACCCTACGGGACACCACTTGTCACCAGCTGCCATTCCAAGAAAGAACCTTTTATCCCAACTCTCGGCCTTCTGTCAGACAGCCAATCCCCAATCCATGCCAGTAGCTCACCTCGAACACCATGGACCCTCACCTTACTCAGCAGTCTCCCATGAGGCACCTTATCAAAGGCCTTTTGGAAATCTAGGTAGATAACATCCACTGGGTTTCCCTGGTCTAACCTACTTGTTACCTCTTCAAAGAATTCTAACAGGTTTGTCAGGCATGACCTCCCCTTACTAAATCCATGCTGACTTGTTCTAATCCAACCCTGCACTTCCAAGAATTTAGAAATCTCATCCTGAATGATGGATCCTAGAATTTAACCTACAACCGAGGTTAAGCTAACCAGCCGATAATTTTCCATCTTTTATCTTGATCTTTTCTTGAACAAGGGGTTTACAACAGTGATTTTCCAATCATCTGGGAATTTCCCTGACTCCAGTGATTTTTGAAAGATTAAAAATAGCCTCTACTATTTCCTCAGCCACCTCCCTCAGAACTCTCGGATGTAGACCATCAGGGCTGGGAGATTTATCAATTTTTAGACCTTTTAGCTTTTCAAGCACTTCCTCTTTTGTAATGGCTACCATATTCAAATCTGCCCCCGACTCTCCTTAATTGTTAGGATAATGCTCATGTCTTCCACTGTGAAGACTGACACAAAGTATTTACCAAGTTCTTCAGCCATTTCCTTATCTCCCTTCACGAACCTTCCTGCATCAATTTGGAACGGCCCAATTTCTACTTTTGCCTCTCATTTGTTTCTTATGTATTGAAAGAAACTTTAACAATCATTTCTAATATTACTGGCGAGCTTACCTTCATATTTGATCCTCTCCTTCCTATTTCTATTTCTTTGTTATCCTCTGTTTATTTTTGTCGGCTTCCCAATCTTCTGATTTCCCAGTGCTCTTGGCCACTTTGTAGGCTCTCTCTTTCCCTATGATACATTTCCTGACTTCCTTTGTCACCCCTGCCTGTTTAATTCCCGCCCCCTGACGGATAATGTTTCTGCCAAGAGAAGACTGAGGGAGTTTGGGATCCAGTACTCTCTGAGGTATCCGGCGGTGCTCCGATAACCTTACATGGATCCGTACATCTCTTTGATACATCGGAGAAGGCAAGAGACTTTGTGGACAAATTAACCGAATCTGAACAATTTAGTATCTACAAATAGTGTTGTTTGGTTATGACTTTGTTGTTTTTTAAAAAACCGAGGAAGTCCAGTTGGAGCTTTCTTTTCCTTGTTTTCCCGATTGGGTAATAATCTGGTTTAAACTGTGTTTGGTGGTGGTTGAGATGTGTACTTTCAATTTCTAAGTGAAGTTATGCCAGAGGATGGGTGGGGTATTTACCCCATCGATCTTAAATGTTTTTTATCTTTATTTATATTGCTATTCTATGGTATATTTACTTTCTATTCTGCTTGTGTTTGTGCAACGGCTCGAGCTAGAAGGAGGGAAACTGGTTGGGATGGCTAGATGCTCACTTATGGGCAGTTTGGGATGGGTAGTTGCCCCCTTTGGGCAGGAGGTGAGTTCCCCTATTCAGCGCCATTGGCACTTTATATGGTGGTTTGTATTGCTTTTAATCTTTGATAGTTTTGGAGGTTTGTTAAATGTCGTGGTTTCAGTTTATGTAGTTTTTAGATTTGATGGAGCATATGACACTAAGGCTCAGTGATTTGTGGTTCGAGTTCCTCCTCTCTGGAATTTAAATGTTACTGCAGAAGGTTATGGCTAATGACTTGATTAAATGGTGAACCTGGAATATCAAGGGAAGTCACTCACCAATTAAGAGGAATAAGGTACTTTTGAGTCTTAGAAAGGAGAAAGTGGATGTTCCTTTGTTACAGGAGATGCACTTGGATGACAGGGAGCATTTGAAACTACAGCAGAATGGCCTTGATCGGGTTTACTTCACATCATTTAATCCCAGAAAGAGGGGAGTGGCTGTATTGGTGAGGGGGAATCTCCCATTTAAGTTACTAGAGTGTGTTAAAGACACACACAGAGGAGGTTTGTAACTCTTATAGCCTTGATAAATGGTGAAGAATATGGTGTTTAAATGTTTTTTGCCTTCCAGCCCAGCCCCTCAACTTTTTGTTTTCTAAATTGATCAGTCTGGAGTCCTGGCATATCATTATAGGGGGAGATTTTAACTGTCTCATGTATCCCACAGTACAGAGGTTGCCCAAAGCCACCACCCCCGATATCCTCTGTACAAACTAAACAATGAGTGGATCTGTGTGTGGAGTGAGGGTTGGTGGACATCTGGAGGTGTCTCCACCCTACAGGCAGGGATTTTACGGTTTTTCCCAATACACACAGATGTCACACCAGGATTGATTTTTTTCCAATCCCCGTGGCAACCCTGGACTTGGTGGCAGCTTGTACGATCGGTAATATTACCATCTCTGATCACACTCCAGTGTACCTGTTGGTTAAGATTAAGGACGTTACAGTGGGTCCAAGGCACTGGCAAATGGATCTCTTCATCATCAAGGATAATACGTTTGTGGAGCATTTCTCTCGGGAATTTTGGGCGTTCCTAGACAATAAATCACGCTCGGTTAGTAGCCCATCCTTCCTTTCGGAAATTGACAAAGCCTATGCCAGTGGGTCAGTTATTTCCTACTCTGCCAGTAGGAGGCGGAAGAAGGGTGAGCAGCAATGTCTCCTCGAAGCACGGTTGAAGGCAGCTGAGAAGGCCTACTTTGATAGGCCCTCATTGGTCAAGTTACAGAGGATTACGGCACTGCGGTCTGCATTGAATTCTGTGCTCACGCAGACAGCAAAGAATGAGCTTAATTTTGCAAAGCAAAGGTTATATGATCATGGAGACAGGCCTGGTAAATACTTAGCATATCTCGCTCGGAAAAGGAGCACCCCTCAAGCCATTACGGTGATTAGGGAAGGGTCTGGGAACCGAATGTGTGACTCCAAAAAGATTAATGTGTCATTCCAGAGAATTTTCTCTAAGTTATACCAATCTGAGGTTTGTGAGGCGGGGCGGGCCAAAATGAAGGCTTTATTCAAGGATCTGGAGCTCCTGGGTGTGACCCCTGAACAAGAGTCTTTTCTCAATGTCCCCTTATCAGAGCAAGAGGTGCAGGAGGCTGTGAAGCAGCTTCAGAATGGAAAGGCACCCGGTCCTGATGGACTTCCCAGTGAATTCTAGAAGGAATTTATAAACATATTGTCAGGCCCGATGTTCAACATGTTTAATGACTCATACAGCCATGTTTGTCTCCCGCCATCTCTGAGAGAGGGCAATATTTCGCTTATTCTTAAAAAAGGGAAGGTCCTGGGGGACTGTGCTTTGTACAGGCCCATTTCACTCTTAAATGTGGACTTTAAAATCCTCTCTAATACTCTTGTGTTCAGGTTGGAGACTGTGTTACCTTCTATTGTTAAAGAGGACCAGACGGACTTCATAAAGGGCCACAGATCCTTCAATAATGTTAGGAGGCTGCTTAATGTAATTCAAGTGTGTCAACAACAGTCAATATAGGGATTGGTGATTTCTCTAGATACAGAGAAGGCGCTTGACCGAGTTGAGAGGGCGTCTGGGATCTCCCAGACATTAAAAGCAACCAACAATCTTGTCCTCATTCTTTCATCAAATCCAGCAGTTTCAGTCCCTCGCCTGTTAGCATGCATCTGTGTGTTTGGCACCTTTTTGGGGGACAAGATTAATCTTGCAAAATCAGAGGCTATGCCTATGGGTGGTCTTATGAAAGTGTTAAGTCTTGTGGGTGAATATCGATTCCCATTTAAATGGTCACAGGGGGGTTTTGTGTATTTGAGCATGTTCATTACTCCAGTTCTGAATCGGCTGTTCAAAGACAATTTTGTTTAATTATTTGACAAAATCAAACAAGACCTTCAAAGATGGAGGCCCTTCTGGTCTCGTGGTTGGGTCGGATAGTACTTATTAAGATGAATATTCTCCCTCGTTTACTATCCCCTATATGGATGCTCCCCCTGATTTTCGATAAGCAAACATTCAGGAGACTGAACGGCTGGTTCAGCCCCTTTATTTGACATCGTCAGTGGCCCCTCATTAAATGAGCTAAACTGCGATTGTCTCACAGACTGGGGGGAGTGGATCTCCCAGACATTAAAAGCTACCAACTAAGCTCACTTTTATCCTACATGAGTGATTGGGCTTGTGGGGACCCTCTTTCAATATGGTTCGATATTGAAACCTCCCAGGCTAAGGTGACCCCTTACTCACTTGCTGTGTTTGGACAAAATGAGGACACTTCGGGAATATTGCCATAACCCAATAGTTATCGATACTGTTAAAGCACGGAGGGCAATTCAGCAGAGGGAAGGCAATCTTGGCAAGACATCTTCTCTTACACCGGGTATGCCGGGTTTTCAACCGGGGATGATAGATTCAGGATCCAAACATTGGGCAGTTAGGGGTGTGTGTTGCGTGGGTGATTTGTTTGAGGGAGACACAATGATGTCCTTCGATCAGTTAGCACGGAAACACGAGCTACCGAACAGGGACCTCTTTTGTTTATTTCAAGTTAGAGATTTTATTCAAAAAAAGACGACTTTTGACTGATCCCACCAACTCCGACATAGAGAGAGGGGTGATTTAGCCCCATATCCTGCACACCCCACAAAGTTCTGTATTTTTCTGACACAACATCCCACCAAACCCAACACAGACCAGGGGACATTTCCAGGGGAGATGAGAAATCGATTTGACATCAGACAAAGAAGATCAGTCGTGAAGACAAGGCTTAAAAGTTAGCCATCCCAGATGGGACATGAACCCATAATCCGAGGCTGAGGAGGCCAGTGCCTTATCCATTAGACCACTGGGGCCACATCTACCAAACTGAAATGGCAGCCTGTAAATACTGCACCCTGAACCTCTCATATTGTGTTCTTCTCTGAGTTTTATCCTCACACTGATTGGTTGTTCCCCCTTCCATCTCACGCTAAATCATTGACTGCTTGATAAAATTGATCTTACCTCCCATTTCGCCCCAAACGGACAGACAAGAAATCCATCAAACTCCAACTTTGCACAATTGCAGTCTGAGGAAAATGGTGCAGACAGGAAAATAGCAAAGGGCTCAATGTTATTTTGTGCAGCACCTTGAAGATATTTACAGTTAGTGGGGGAGGAGTAAGTGGAGATGTTGCAAACAGCTGCATTGAGGACAAATCAACAGAATCATAGCAGGCATTCAGCGCATTGTGGCTGTGCTGTCTCTTTCAGACAATTCACACCAAGATCTCCCAATTCCTGGAATTACCTTGTGCAAGTTTCTACTAAAGAGCATTTTCCATAATCTCGAAGCAGGCAAGTAATTTTTAACGGAGTAGTTGAAAAATCCAGTCAATTTGGATTGAGATGGAGTTGATATGGGATGTAAATCAGCCACCACAAAGATCAGGCTTCAAAAGTCAACACCCCAACAGGGATTTGAACCTCCAATTCACTCCATCAGAAGCTACAGTCTTACCCATTAAGCCACAAAAACTCAGTGACAGTACTCGATTGGGAATAGTTGATCTTAAACGAGTGCTAACGGCGAGCATATTCCAAGATCTGTCACGACACACTGAGAGATACACTAATGTTTCGGGCAGCTGCTGCCAAGTTGTACAGGGAAACAACACAGTCTAAGGTCTATCACAAATTATCACATCGTTCTTTAAATTCTCAGACCCTCTTGGTGCCTGACAATGAACAGAGATCGGTTCCTGCGCAAGTCCAAAATGCCTTTATTTTTCGTGACACAGAACTTTGAGAAATGTCAAAATTCCAGTGTTTTGTTGGTTCTTTTCTCTCTGCATAGACAGTGCTCAACTGGTTTAGAACCTTTGTCTGCATTTCTATTTGATTTTTTATGAATAAAGTATATTTTATAAATAAACAAAAATCTGGAGAGAGAGAAGATCTGCCCGAACTTGTGAGACCCCGCTTTGTGGAAGAGAGGCAGCCCTATATCGGGACAGGAAGGGGATTCCAATGGCTCAACATGTATTGTTCCAGTTAATACCCTCGCCTCCTTGACCACAAAGTGAAGTGGGAGATGGCACGGGGCAGGGTGACACTAGGCACACGGACACACAAGATGGCCGCTGAGCCATTAGTTGGCCACTTGGCACACAAGATGGCCGCCGGACCACAATATGGAGAGAGACAGCAGAGCAAACACAGACACTGCCTGGGGCCACCAGAATGCCAGCAAAATGCACTCACAACCGAGTTGATTAGTTTAAGGCGGATGGGAGAGACAATACACATGAAGAACATACACTCCCCGCCAAAGGGTCTGGTCAGACAACACGTTTGATAGAAATGTTAGATACAGCCTCAATACAGAGTGATAATAGTCAGGGCTGCAGTAATCGGCCTTCTCAGGAAGAGCGATTAGCGCCCATTACTACAGCAACGGACTTCCGCGCAGATGCTGAAACTGACAACAACTGCACTGAAATTAACAAAGGCCACACTGGAACTGACAATAACTGCACCGAAACGATCAAGGATTCTGCAATGTTTACAATAAACAAGCCATGTTACAGAGACAATAACCTCATCACTGACCTATTATATCACAAAATGTATAACAGTATCTTGACCATGTGCTCCGGGTTGAGAGAAGAATCACAGCTGACCACTGTGCTGTTGGTGCTGCTCTCTCCCCGGAGCTCCGGGATTTCCTTGGACAATAAACTCTGTTGGTGAACCCCGACTCTGACTCAGGGCCTGATGATTTTCAGCAGTTGCCTTCCCACAAATGTTTGTCCAATCTGTGGATGTGGCACTCCAAGTTCTCCAACGATGGCCTAACTACCTCACATCTCCATCATAGCCTCCTTGCAATTGTATTCAATACCTTGACTAAGAAAGGTAAGGGCCCAAATGCATAGCCACAGCCCCATCAGTTCCAACCTTGAACACCCAGATTTCAATCATTTCCATTGACATATTGGACCTTATCATAAATACCAAACATGCAGGTAATCTGGGGTTCAGCTGGTAATGTTGACAGAATATAGCTTAGACTGACACCAACACAACCAAAACAGAAGCTGCTTTGTCCATAGATTGGTAGCTCTATCCGTTGGCTCTATCCCAGTGACCTCATGGGTAAGGCACTAACTTCCTAAACCAGAGATTGTGCGTTCAAGTCTTATTTGGGGTTTTGATTTGTTGAAACCTTCACTGTGCAGCTGATCTTAATCTTGTATGGTCACAGGACCATGGCAACAAATTTGAAATTTGACCAGACAGAAAATTGGCCAAACTAAGTTAAACAGCAGCTATCGGCTCGAGACAACAGTGCAACTAAGATCAAAGAGCTACAAAGATTCAAGAAGAACCAGTTCCAACCAGACTGAGGGTTATATATTGCGAAGTGTCAGCCTGAGCCAATCCACTTTATAGCTCCTGGCATGACAACAGTGAAGGGTATTGGTGTGACCCCATTGGATGATGTGAACCCAGCTCATGACCGTATTGGCCAAAGCCACAGAAGATTCTGGAAGATCAGATACAGGAGAGGAGGAAAACACACCTGACCGCCAAACGCTGAGCAAAGCCTTCAGTGGGTCCTGCAGTGGAGATCTGACCATCTGCTCCAAAACTGTTCATAAAAGACTTCGCATGAGAAGGGCAGGCCATTCAGCCCATCACATCCACACTGACCCTCTGAAGAGCATCCCTTCCAGGCCCAACCCCTATCCTCTCACCCTGCATTCCCCAAAGCCAATCCACCGAACCTGCACATCTTTGGGCTGTGGGAGGAAACCAAAGCACCCGGAGTACCCCATGGAGGGAATGTGCAAACTCGGCACAAACAGACACCCAAGGGAGGAATCAAAGCCAGGTCCCTGATGCTGTGAGGCAGCAATGCTACCCACTGAGCCACCATGCCATCCCCAGGAGAATCTCAGCAGGTTTTCAGCCATTGTGACTGTGCTGTTTCTTTCAGGGAATTCACCTCAATCCTGCAAATCTTGTGCAAGAAGATGTTGGGCACCACTTCCCATCAACTGAATGCAGACATGGAGATTTTCCCAAAGTAAATTAGAAATCAAGTTGACAAAGGGCAGGTAACTGACACCCCAGATGGGACTTGAACCCACAACCCCTGGCTTAGAGGGCCAGTGCCATATCCACTAGGCCACTGGGGCCACGCAGCCAGATGGAAATCACAGCCTTTATGTACTGCACCCGACCTCTCATACTGTGTGTGTCTGAGTGTTGTACTCTCACTGATTGTTTTTGACCCCTTCCATCTCATGCTAAATTGTTGGCTGCTTGATAAATCAATCTCACGTCCCATTTGTCCCCAAACGGACAGATGAGAAATTAACCAAACTCCAATGTTGCACAACTCAAGTCTAAGGAATATGGAGCAGACAAGAAAATAGCAAAGGGCTCAATGTTATTTTGTGCAGCACCTTGAAGATATTTGCAGTTAGTGGGGAAGGAGTAAGTGGAGATGTTGCAAAAAGCTGCATTGAGGACAAATCAACAGAATCTTAGCAGGCATTCAGCCCATTGTGGCTGTGCTGTCTCTTTCAGACAATTCACCCCAAGATCTCCCAAATCCCGGAATTACCTTGTGCAAGTTTCTATGTCACATCATTTGCCATAATCTCAATGTAGGCACAGTGATTTTTAACAGAGTACTGTCGATGAAAAATTCAGGATTAGTGGTGCTGGAAGAGCACAGCAGTTCAGGCAGCATCCAAGAAGCTTCGAAATCGACGTTTCAGGCAAAAGCTGTTCGGAATAAAGGCTGTGAGCCTGAAGCGTAGAGAGATAAGCTAGAGGAGGGTGGGGGTGGGGAGAATGTAGCATACAGTACAATGGGTGAGTGGGGGAGGGGATGAAGGTGATAGGTGGAAAAGGAGGTAGGCAGGTAGGACAAGTCCGAACAAGTCATGTGGACAGTGCTGAGCTGGAAGTTTGGAACTAGGGTGAGGTGGGGGAAGGGGAAATGAGGAAACTGTTGAAGTCCACATTGATGCCCTCGGGTTGAAGTGTTCCAAGGCGGAAGATGAGGCGTTCTTCCTCCAGGCGTCTGGTGGTGAGGGAGCGGCGGTGAAGGAGGCCCAGGACCTCCATGTCCTCGGCAGAGTTGGAGGGGGAGTTGAAATGATTCCAATGGCTCAACATGGATTGTTCCAGTTAATATCCTTTTTCAGATGGATAGAGCTGGAGAGAGAGTAAAGATTGTGGGAATTCGGGAAATGCTGACAATCTGTTTTAATATTTTGTTAATAAAATCAAGTTGAACCGCAAACCATATTTGGTCCCCCT
This sequence comes from Chiloscyllium punctatum, assembly GCF_047496795.1. Classification (NCBI taxonomy): domain Eukaryota; kingdom Metazoa; phylum Chordata; class Chondrichthyes; order Orectolobiformes; family Hemiscylliidae; genus Chiloscyllium; species Chiloscyllium punctatum. The sequence continues at coordinate 76,500,312 of NC_092756.1, read as the reverse complement.
TTGTCTGCATCACCAACAAGAATACTGAGGGAAAGTTGAGTTTAATTATATTGTGTTACTAATGTTCATCTGGTTGATCAGTGGAAATTAAAAGCCATGTCACACAACAGGCAGAGTCAATCTTTAGCTGAGTAGAAGTTCAGCAGAGAGAAACAGACTTACTTTGTGAGATAATACGTCATTCCTGTCCCATTGATCTCTTAACTGCAGGGAACTTTCAGATACGTGGTATCTTTAGAGCAATTAAATATCCTCCCAAGATATATGCTTTCACTCTCAACTGAAGATGTTATAACTTCAATGGCTAAGAGCATTAACCAATAAATCAATGCCAAGCCAGTTGAAGTATTACACTTGGCCCATCATCATCGCTGTAATTGCAGAATGCAGCATAACCTATTCCATCTTCTAACCTACTGACAGCCTACTTTTCAGAAGTCTCCTTACACGACTCTGAAAACAAATTAAAAGAAACCAATTAAACTAAATAAGCACAAATCAAAATGTCCCAGTCATTTAAAAAGGCTCTGTCACAAAAGTCAAAATCTCCCAAGAAAGCTTACACTTACAGAGTCACAGAGTTGGACAGATCCTTCGCTCCAACTCGTCCATGCCAACCAGATATCCGAAAGTTATCTAGTCCCACAAACCAGCATTTGGCCCATATCCCTCTGAAGCCTTCTTATTCATGTCCCCACCCAGCTGCCTTTTAAATGTTACAGAGTCTTAGAGTTATACAGCACGGAAACAGACCCTTTGGTCCAACCCGTCTATGCCGACCAGATATCCTGAATTAATCTCGTCCGACTTGCCAGCATTTGGCCCATATCCCTCTGAAGCCTTCTTATTCATGTCCCCATCCAGCTGCCTTTTAAGTGTTACAGAGTACTGGAGTTATACAGCACGGAAACAGACCCTTTGGTCCAACTCGTCTATGCCGACCAGATATCCTGAATTAATCTAGTTTGACTTGCCAGCATTTGGCCCATATCCCTCTAAACCCACCCTGTTCATATACCCCCATCCAAATGCCTTTTGAATGTTTTGGAGGAGCCGGTGTTAGACTGGGGTGGACAAAGTTAAAAATCACACAACACCAGGTTATAGCCCAGTGGGTTTATTTGGAAGCACGAGTTTTCGAAGCGATGCTCCTTCACTGGGTGGTTGTCTTCACCTGATGAAGAAGCAGCGCTCTGAAAGCTAGTGCTTCCAAATAAACCTGTGGGATTATAACCTGGTGTTGTGTGACTTTTAACTTCTAAATGTTGTTATTGTACTAGCCTCCACCACTTCCTCTTGCAGCATGTTCCATATAAGCACCACCCTCTGCATGAAAAGGTTGCCCCTAAGGTTCCTTTTAAATTATTATTCCTCTCACCTTAAACCTTTCCCCCTCTGTTTTTGTACTCCCCCACCCTGGGGAAAGGACTGAAGCTATTCACCCTATCCATGTCCCTCATGGTTTTATAAACCTTTATAAGGTCACCCTTCAGCCTCCGATGCTCCAGAGAAAATATCCTCAGTCTATTCATCCTCCCCCGATAGCACAAACCCTGTAACCCTTGCAACACCCTTGTAAATCTTTTCTGAATGCTTGCAGGTTTTACAACATCTTTCTACAGCAGGGAAACCAGAATTGAACGCAGTATTCCAAAAGGTGGCCTAACCAATATCCTGTACAGCCACAACCCAACATCCCAATTCCTATACTCAATGCACTGATTCATAAAGGCAAGTGGATCAAATGTCTTCTTCACTATGCTATCTACCTGCAACTCCTTCTCTTCCTAATCTGTGTGTATGTGAGTTACAATAATCTTTTTGAATTCTGATATGAATAGATTCGCTCTTTTGTTAATTCAACATATCCAGGTTTAATTGGATACTTTTAAACACCAATTCAAATGGTTTGGGAGGAAGACATCCACAAGAAAGGGTCCCTTTTCAAATTAATCTGTTAGTGACCAATCAAGGATCCAGGTAAATGAAGAAAGGAAACCATTTCATCCCTGCTCACCTGGGAGCTTAACAATTTGGGGTATCTGTCTGGAACTGTAATAACGTGGGGAAAAATAATCACACCAGCCTCTCTTTGTAAGTTCTCCATGTATTTACGAAACAATGCCCTTCACCAGCACATCTCAGTGATATATTTAACATTCCATTCACATTAATCACTCCAAGGGCATGTTTTACGTTCGGAATATAAACAGTAAGTGTTGAAATTCTCAGCTTCGGAAGCATCTGCTGAAAAAATCAAAATGAATATTGCAAATTGATAATTGTGTTTCTCTCCACAGATGCTGCCTGACCTGCATTTCAGTATTTCTTGATTTTATTGCAGATTTTCAGCACATGTGGTATTTAACTTGTGTATAATTTTTTTACGTAAGGAGAATGGAGACTTGAAAACATTGAATGGGACTTTTGCTCATTAACCTCTTGGGAATTGTCTGCTATTGAATGATTTGATTCAGACTTTAGACAAGGTGCAATCATGACAAAGTCTGTGGGATTGTACTTATTATATATCAAGGAACAGCTCATCAAATAAGGCAATCCTCTGAAACATATGAATTCTCACCTCAAGTTTGGGGAGAAAGGTATAAAGGATCAGTATTAGATGGGGTGAGATCTGAACAACTTCAGAAAAACTTTGATCTTAAAACTACAATTCTGCAGGAGAGTGTTTATTACAGTGAGTGATACCACACAGTATTTCAATTGCACTGAATTGGTTTTGAAAGATAACTCAATAAATGCAGGTTGATGCTGTAGATGGTTCCTGTCGATATATTTCGTTGACCTGTTCAGACGTGTTATGATGTTAAGTCTCAGGCAGAAAGAGGAAGAAGGTATAAGTAAGGTTCAAGAAACTGAAGACAGACAGAGCCCTGGAGATAACAGGAATGAACTCAAACTAGGAAATAGAGAATTTGAAGCGACCATGCGATGTTTATGGAAAACAGGATTAAGGAACCTCCAAGGCACTTTACAGAGGGATAACAAGCAACAGGTCACCAGGGAAAGAGTATGTCTTCTCAGAGCAAAGGAGGGAATTTACACATGGAGCCGGAGGAAGTGGGTGAGGTTCTTCATGAATAAACTGCATTGGTATTTCTTTAGGATTCTGGGTAGTCCAAGATGGAGGATGGGAAAAAGTTGTGACTGTAAGAGCTGCCTCTTTTTTGAGGCCTTTTTCTGTGTTGGGGGTGATTTCCTCAAATTCCAGGAGCAGCAATTACTGTTTTATTATGCAACTTTGGAGAAAAACAAACTCAAAACAACGGCACTTTTAAAAGGAAGAAAATCAGACAAAGAAAGTGAGTACATGGTCAGGGGGGCGGGAGGGAAGAAACCTACACTGCTCACTGATATGGATAGGAAGGGTCGAGAGGGATATGGGCCCAGTGTGGGCGAATGGGACGAGATTAGATTAGGATATGTGGTCAGCATGGACGAGTTGGATCGAAGGGTCTGTTCCCATGCTGTACATCTCTATCACTCTCTGACATGGTGGATGGTGAGTCTTGTATATTGATATTCTAGAGCATGTCAATATTAAAAAGGAGGTGTTGGGTGTTTTGAAAAGCATTAAGGTAGACAAGTCCCCAAGACCTGATGGAATCTATCATAGAATCCTGAGAGAGACAGGTGTGGAAATTGCTACGGATTTGTACAAAATATTTGTATCCTTTATCGTCACAGGAGAATTCCCAGAGGACTGGAGAATACCCAATGTTGTTTCTTTCTTAAAGAATGGCAACAAGAATAATTCAGGAAATTAAATGCCAGATTGGCTTCCTGTTATTCATTGCTTGGACATCACTGTCTGTGCCTGGATGGTACCCTCTGGAAGTCACTCTGTAAAGATCTCCACCCCTCTACCTTGGGGTCTCAGGATCTCAAGGTGTTCCTCTCTTTGGCCAAGGTTTCGGTCCATGTGTAATGGTTTCCTGAATGTGGTTCCTGTGAAGTGCCTTGTGCCATGAAAAGGGATCCCTACATGCAGGCTGTAGTTGGGTTGAAGTGTTATGGAGAGCAGGCAGGAAAGTGGAGTTGAGGCCGAGATGAGATCAGCCATGATCGTGTGGAATGACAAAGCAGGCTCGAGGAGCTGAATTTACGAATTTTTAAGATCATTCTGCTGGGCCACTTTTCGTTGTTGCCTGTCCCAAAGTCCACCTTGGAGGATGGTTACCTGAAGGATCGAGGTTGAAAGTCCCTGATCGTTGAAGTGATCTCCGACTGGGAGGGAACACCTCTGTTTGGTGATTGTTACGCGGTGCCCATTCATCTGTTGCCGTAGCCTCTGCTCGGTCTCACCAATGTACCATGCATTGGGCATCCTTCCCTGCAGCGTATGAGATAGACAACATTGGCCGAGTCACGTGAGTACCTGCCGCGTACATGGTGGGAGATGTCCCCATGTGTAATGTCGGTATCCATGGCGACACTCTGACACGTTTTACAGTGTCTGCTGTGACAGGGTTGTTTGGTGTTGTCCTGAAGGCCGGGCAGTTTGCTGTGAACAATGGTCTGTTTAAGGTTTGGTGGCTGTTTAAAGGTGAGAAGTGGAGGGGTGGGGAAGGTCTTGGCGAGGTGCTCATTCTCATCGATAATGTGTTGCAGGCTGTGGAGAATGTGACGTAGTTTCTCAGCTCCTGGTAAGTACTGGACAATGAAGGGTACCCTGTTGGTTACAGCTCGTGTCTGTCTCCTGAGGAGGTCATTGCAGTTTCTCCCTGGGGCATGTCAGAACTGGCGATTGATGAGTTAAGCATCGTATCACATTCTTATCAGGCCATCCTTGTGTACTTCCAAGTGCCCCTCACATTCCCCCTGACCTGAACAGATCCTGTGTAAGTGTACGGCTTGTACAGAGGGGACGTCTGTTTTAATATGTTGAGGGTGGGTTTGTGGTTGAGTGAGGTGCTGTGGTGTCCATCCTTGATGGAGATGCATGTGTCCATGAATGAGACAGATACTAAACATTAGTCCATGGTGAGTTTGATGGTGGGATGAAACTCGTGAAATGTTGGTGAACATAAATGTTGGGAGAGTGCAGCATTGTTCTGACATGAACACAACCAAGGTTGAGGGGATCAATTCTCCTGACATGGCCCCAGAAGCACGTGTTGTCCCAGTGACCTAACAGCTCCATCTCTGATCTTCTAAGCTACTGCCTGTGGTTTACATCCCTTCTGGGGATACTTTCAATTTAAACATTCTCTCCAATTAAAACCCTCTCACTGCATTATCTCCATTGAAATTAAGTTAATCTCTGACCTAATATCTTTAAAACTCTACATGGCTGATCATGGAATTAAAACATTACCAAGTCAGTTTGATACATGTGGAAACAAACGTTTGATAAACTGGAGCGAAAGGGAGTGGAATTAATTTCTCAGCTCTCCCAAAGAGACAGCATTGACATGATGGGCTTCAGTATATACAGTCACATTCGAAGATTCATTGATCTGAAATTAAACAGTCAAATGTCTGTTTCACCACAGTCGACTCATCTGTTGTTCGTTTCCTCACTGATGCAGGAATTAGCATTGACCCATTTGTTCTTGTCTTTCTGGGACCATTCCTTCAATGTTGGCTGTACAAACATTGAGCTTGCTTGACTTCTATACTGTCCTCTTGGTATTTAACAGGATAAAATGCAGGTGAAATAAAGTTATTCCATACGCAAAAATTTATACTTAAATTCGATGAGTTGGACCAAGATAACAGTCACCCTAAAGGTGGAAGATTCGTTGAAAATATTTGGTTTGCAAGTAATGACAGACACAGTGAAAAGTTTTGTCTTGTGAGCAATACAGGCAGCTCACAGAGTTCAGTAGCATAGATAAGTAAATAATAGGGAAACAGCAGCATGAACAAAAACACAGGTACAGGCGAGTATTGAGAGTCTGTGAGACCGTTCAGTATTCTAACAACAGTAGGGTAGAAACTGTTTCAAAACTGGTTGGTGCGTGTGTTCAGGCTTCTGTACCTTCTCCCCGATGGTAGAGGTTGTAGAAAAACATTGCCAGGGTGGGATGGATCTTTGAGAATGCTGGAGACCTTTCCTTGACAGTGGGCCTGGGAGATGGATTCTATAGATGGGAGGTTGGCCTTTGTGATTGTCTGGGCTGAGTTCACCACTCTCTGTAACTGTCTCCGATCTTGAATGGTACAGTTGCCAAACCAGGTAGTGACACATCCAGACAGAATGCTGTCGATGGTGCACCTATAAACGTTGGCAAGGGTATTCTCTGTCAGTAATATCCGATGTTCTGGAGGGATCAGTGTTGAAGTGTTGGTTTGTTGATGAGAGTGTGATGAGAGCTGGCTTCCAAAAGCAACCTCTCCAACCGCACTCTCAGGAATCTCGTCCCCATCCAGAAACAGCAGCCACTTGATCACCACCTTCAACATTCAATCCTGCAGATCCTTGAAAATCTTGTGCAAGATCATGTTGGATACCACTGACCATCAACTGAATGCAGAGATGGGGATTTTTCCAAAATAGTTTAGAAATAAAGGATAAGCCACAGAGACACCCCAGATGGGACTTGAACCCACAACCCCTGGCTTAGAAGGCCAGTGCCTTATCCATTAGGCCACTGGGGCCTCACTTGCTCTTTGCCAATGGCAGCCTTTAAATACTGCACCCTGACCTCTCATCGTGTGTGTTTCTGTGTGTTGTACTCTCACTGATTGGTTCTTCCGCCTTCCATCTCATGCCACATTGTTGGCTGCTTGATAAATTGATCCCGCCTCCCATTTCTCCCCAAACGGACAGATGAGATATCAACCAAACTCCAACTTTGCACAACTCAAGTCTGAGGAAAATGGAGCAGACAGGAAAATAGCAAAGGGCTCAATGTTATTTTGTGCAGCACCTTGAAGATATTTGCAGTTACTGGGGAAGGTGGAAGTGGAGATGTTGCAAAAAGCTGCATTGAGGACAAATCAACAGAATCTTAGCGGGCATTCAGCCCATTGTGGCTGTGCTGTCTCTTTCAGACAATTCACCCCAAGATCTCCCAAATCCCAGAATTATCTTGTTTAAGTTTCTACTAAACAGCATTTGCCATAATCTCAACACAGGCACAATGATTTTTAACAGAGTAGTTAAAAAATCCAGTCAATTTGGATTGAGATGAAGTTGACATGGGATGAAAATCAGCCACTGCAAAGACCAGGCTTAAAAATGAAATCCCTGAAATCCCAGATTTCAGAGGCCAGTGCCATAACCATTAGGCCATGAGGGCACTATATTGGCAGACCACTGGGAACAGTTGACCTCAAATGAGTGTGACAGCCAAGCACACTCCCAGATCTGTGACAACACACTGAGGGACGCACTAAAGGTTCAGGCAGCTGCTGCCAAGGTGTAAAAGGGAAACAACACAGTCTCAGGTCTTTCTGACAAATGATCACATCGTCCTTTCAGTTCTCAGACCCTCTTGGTGCCTGACAATGAACAGAGATCGTTTCCTGCCCAAGTCCAAAATGCCTTTCTTTCCACAACGATACAGAAGGTTTGAGAAATGTCAATATTCCAATGGTTTGTTGGTTCTTTTCTCTCTGCATAGACTGTACACAACTGATTTAGAACCACTGTATGCATTTCCAAATGATGTTACAAACTGTTTCAATACTTTTTTAACAAATTCAAGTTGAAATGCAAATCAGATTTAGTCTCCCTTTGTCCCCATCACCAACAAGAATACTTGAGTAAAGTTGTGAGGAATTCATCAGACCAATGAGACTCCAGGAATTCTTCCAAGATGTCAGCAATGATCCCAATGAGCCAACCAACGAACGGGAACAGTCATCAGAGAGATCCATCGTGGAGCGACCAAAGAAGGAGTCGATTTGTATCCCTGCGGAGGGCCGCTGTCCTGACCTTGAGATGTATGCTCAACCGTCAGGAGATGGGTGAATGACAGATTTAAAAATCACACAACACCAGGTTAGAGTCGAACATGTGGAAGCACTAGGTTTCGGAGCACTGCTCCTTCATCAGGTGGTTGTGGAGAATAAGATTGCAGGACACAGAATTTATAGCAAATGTTTACAGTGTGATGCAACTGAAATTGTATCTTGAGAAATTGTATCTGGATTGTTTGTGAAGTCTCTCATCTTTTAGAATGGCCAGGTTGGTTTTCGTTCTTTCATATGTAAATTGCAGAACTTTTATCAAAAGTTACATTCTCAAGTGAACTTTAACAATTGGTGTCGTGTGGGCCCAGATGATGCATTGAAGGTGTGAGCTTCCCTGTGTCAGACTGTCTGTGCCACAATGGTCAGACTGATTCTAATCTAATAAACAGATTTACAGCATCTCACAGGAATTCATATCGTTTTTGAGCAAAGTAAAATGTAATTTTGTAAGTACACGTTCATCACACAAACTTATATGTGTGTGTGTATATGGGTGTGTGTATATGTGCGTGTGGGTGTATATGTGAGTGTATGTGTGCGTATATGTGTGTGGGTGTGTATTTGTGTGTATATGTGCGTGTGCATGTGTGTGTGTGCATATGTGTGTGTATATATATGTGTGTGTATGTATATCTGTGTGTGGATGTGTTTGTGTGTGTGGGTGTGTATCTGTGTGTGTATATGTGTTTATGCATGTGAATGTGTGTGTATATATGTGTGCATGTGTGTGTGTGGGTGCGTGTGTGTGTGTATATGTGTGTGTGTTAATATGCGTATGCATGTGTGTGGCTGTGTGTGTGTGGGTGTGTATGTATGTATATATGTGTGTGTGTATATATGTACGTGTACGTGTGTGTATGTGGGTGTGTATGTGCATATGTGTATGTGTTTGTGTTTATGTATATACGTGTATGTGTGTGTATGTGTGGGTATGTGTGTGTGTGTGTAAGTGTGTGTGTATGTGTGCATGTGTGTGTGTATGTGTGTGTGTGTGTGTATGTGTGTGTGTGTACGTGTGTGTGTGTGTGTGTGTGTGTAGTTGAATGGGGTCACCTGTAATGTCCCAGTTGAGGCCATCTCCATTGTTCCCAAACTTGGTGATCAGCCTCTGCTCGGCCACTTTTCATTGTTGCCTGTCCCGAAGTCCCCCTTGGAGGAAGGTCCGAGGTCGAATGTCCCGAATTGCTGAAGTGTTCTCTGACTGGGAGGGAACACTCCTGTCTGTTGACACTCAGAACAGCCCCACCCCCCCACCCCATATATGCACACGCACAGACACACGCACACCCACACGCACACACGCACACGCGCGCACGCACACATGTGCACAGACACACACACACACACACACACACACACTTACAAGCACATATAAGTTTGTGGGGTGAATTTGAATTTGCAGAACTACATTTTATTTTGCTCAAAAACTGTATGAACTACAGAGCTAAGGAGAGAATTGTGGCAGCTCCCAGAATCAGGTGGCTCAGTGGTTAGCACTGCTGCCTTACAATACCAGGGTGTCAGGTTCAATTCCCGCCTTGGGAATTGTGGAGTCTGCACATTGCTCTGGTTTCCTCCCACAGTACAAAGGTGAATTGGCCATGTTAAATTGCCCATAGTGTTACCTGTTTCCACACTGTAGGTAGTCTAATCCAGGGGAAGGATCTGAAGGCCCTAATTTACGAGGGCTCTAAGCTCATGCCTTTCCAGGACTTCTCAGGGGTGGGAAACCAGAAAAGAAAACCTTACGACGATGAGCCTAAGACATAGGAATGGAAGTAAGGCCATTCATCGGGTCCACCCCCCCCATTCAATCGTGAATGATGGGCATTTCAACGCCACTTTGTGGCACTCTCACCGTTCACCCTTAATTCCTTGCGTGATCAAGAATTTATCAATCTCTGCCCTGAAGACAATTAACGCCCTGGCCTCTGCTGCGCTCCACGGCAATGAATTCCACAGGCCCACCACTCTCTGCCTGAAGAAATGTCTCCTCATTTCCGTTCTAAATTGACCCCCCTCTAATTCTCAGGCTGTGCCCATGGGTCCTGATGGAAACACATTCCCAGCATCCACCCTTTCTAAGCCATGCATTATCTAGTAAATTTGTATGAGATCTCCCCTCAACCTTCGAAACTCTAATCAATACAATCCCAGGATCCTCAGCTGTTCATTGTATGTTAAGCCTCCCATTCCAGGGATCATCTGTGTGAATCTCCGCTGGACATGCTCCAGTGCCAGTATGTCCTTCCTGAGGTGTGGAGCCCAAAATTGGATACAGTATTTCAAATGGGGCCTAACCAGAGCTTTATAAAGTCTCAGAAGGACATCACTGCTTTTACATTCCAACCCTCTTGAGATAAATGGCAACATTACATTTGTTTTCTTAACCATGGACTCAACCTGCAAGTCAACCTTTAGACATTCCTGGACTATCACTCCCAGATCCCTTTGTACTTTGGCTTTAAGAATTTTCTCACTGTTTAAAAAATAGTCCATGCCTGTATTCCTTTTTCCAAAGTGTAAGTCCGAGCATTTGCTCAGGTTGAATTTCATCAGCCATTTCCTGGACCACTCTCCTAAACTGTCTGAATCTTTCTGCAGCCTCCCCATCTCCTCAGAACGACCTGCTTGTCTGCCTAACTTTGCATCATTGGTGAACTTCACCAGAATGTCCCCCAGTCCCTTCATCCAGATCATTAATATATAAAGTGAACAGCTGCGGCCCCAAAACTGAACCCTAGGGGACACCACTTGTCACCAGCTGCCATTCCAAGAAAGAACCTTTTATCCCAACTCTCTGCCTTCTGTCAGACAGCCAATCCCCAATCCTTGCCAGTAGCTCACCTCAAACACCATGGACCCTCACCTTACTCAGCAGTCTCCCGTGAGGCACCTTATCAAAGGCCTTTTGGAAATCTAGGTAGATCACATCCACTGGGTTTCCCTGGTCTCACCTACTTGTTACCTCTTCAAAGAATTCTAACAGGTTTGTCAGGCATGACCTCCCCTTACTAAATCCATGCTGACTTGTTCTAATCCAACCCTGCACTTCCAAGAATTTAGAAATCTCATCCTTAATGATGGATCCTAGAATTTAACCTACAACCAAGGTTAGGCTAACAAGCCTATAATTTTCCATCTTTTATCTTGATCTTTTCTTGAACAAGGTGTTTACAACAGTGATTTTCCAATCATCTGGGAATTTCCCTGATTCCAGTGATTTTTGAAAGATTGAAAATACCCTCTACTATTTCCTCAGCCACCTCCCGCAGAACTCTCGGATGTAGACCATCGAGGCCGGGAGATTTATCAATTTTTAGACCTTTTAGCGTTTTGAGCGCTTCCTCTTTTGTAATGGCTACCATATTCAAATCTGCCCCCTGGCTCTCCTTAATTGTTAGGATAATACTCATGTCTTCCACTGTGAAGACTGACACAAAGTATTGACCAAGTTCTTCAACCATTTCCTTATCTCCCTTCACGAGCCTTCCTGCATCAATTTGGAATGGCACAATTTCTACTTTTGCCTCTTGTTTGTTTCTTATGTAATGAAAGAAACTTTAACCATCATTTCTAATATTACTGGCGAGCTTACCTTCATATTTGATCCTCTCCTTCCTATTTCTATGTCTTTGTTATCCTCTGTTTGTTTTTGTCGTCTTCCCAATCTTCTGATTTCCCAGTGCTCTTGGCCACTTTGGAGGCTCTCTCTTTCCCTATGATACATTTCCTGACTTCCTTTGTCAGCCCTGGCTGTTTAATTCCCGCCCCCTGACGGATAATGTTTCTGCCAAGAGAAGACTGAGGGAGTTTGGGATCCAGTACTCTCTGAGGTATCCGGCGGTGCTCCGATAACCTTACATGGATCCGTACATCTCTTTGATTCATCGGAGAAGGCAAGAGACTTTGTGGACAAATTAACCGAATCTGAACAATTTAGTACCTACAAATAGTGTTGTTTGGTTATGTCTTTGTTGTTTTTTAAAGAAACTGAGGAAGTCCAGTTGGAGCTTTCTTTTCCTTGTTTTCCCAATTGGTAATAATCCGGTTTAAACTGTGTTTGGTGGCGGTTGAGATGTGTACTTTCAATTTCTAAGTGAAGTTATACCAGAGGATAGGTGGGGTATTTACCCCATCGATCTGAAATGTTTTTCTCTTTATTCATATTTCTATTCTATGGTATATTTACTTTCTATTCTGCTTGTGTTTGTGGTACGGCTCTAGCTAGAAGGAGGGAAACTGTTTGGGATGGCTTGATGCCCACTCATGCGCAGTTTGCGATGGGTAGTTGACCCCTTTGGGCAGGAGGTGAGTTCCCCTATTCAGCGCCATTGGCACTTTATATGGTGGTTTGTATTGCTTTTAATCTTTGATAGTTTTGTAGGTTTGTCAATTGTAGTGGTTTCAGTTCATGTAGTTTGTATATTTGATGGATCATATGACACTAAGGCTCAGTGATTTGTGGTTCGTGTTCCTCCTCTCTGGAATTTAAATGTTACTGCAGAAGATTATGGCTAATGACATGATTGAATGGTGAACCTGGAATATCAAGGGAAGTCGAGAAGAAAGTGAGGACTGCAGATGCTGGTGATCAGAGCTGAAAATGTGTTGCTGGAAAAGCGCAGCAAGTCAGGCAGCATCCAAGGAACAGGAGAATCGACGTTTCGGGCATCAGCCCTTCTTCAGGAATCAAGGGAAGTCTCTCACCAATTAAGAGGAAGAAGGTACTTTTGAGTCTTAGAAAGGAGAAAGTGGATATTCCTTTGTTTCAGGAGACGCACTTGAATGACAGGGAGCATTTGAAACTACAGTAGAATGGCCTTGATCTGGTTTACTTCACATCATTTAATACCAGAAGTAGGGGAGTGGCTGTATTGGTGAGGAGGAATCTCCAGGTTAAGTTACTAGAGTGTGTCAAAGACACACACACAGGAGGTTTGTAATTCTTATAGCATTGATAAATGGGAAAAATATGGTGTTTAAATGTTATTGTCCTCCAGTGCATCCCCTCAACTTTTTGTTTTCTGAATTGATCAGTCTGGAGTCCTGGCATATCATTATAGGGGGAGATTTTAACTGTCTCATGGATCCCACAGTACTGAGGTTCCCCAAAGCCCCCACCCCCGATATCCTCTGTACAAACTAAACAATGAGTGGATCTGTGTGTGGAGTGAGGGTTGATGGACATCTGGAGGTGTCTCCACCCTACAGGCAGGGATTTTACGGTTTTCTTCTCCAATCCACACAGATGTCACACCAGGATTGATTTTTTTCCAATCCCCGTGGCAACCCTGGACTTGGTGGCACCTTGTACGATCGGTAATATTACCATCTCTGATCACACTCCACTGTACCTGTTGGTTAAGATTAAGGACGTTACAGTGGGTCCAAGGCACTGGCAAATGGATCCTTTTATCCTCAAGGATAATACGTTTGTGGAGCATTTGTCTCGGGAATTTTGGTCTTTCCTCGACATTAACTCACGCTCGGCTCGTAGCCAATCCTTCCTTTTGGAAATTGCCAAAGCCTATGACAGTGGTCAGTTATTTCCTACTCTGCCAGTAGGAGGCGGAAGAAGGGTGAGCAGCAACGTCTCCTCAAAGCATGGTTGAAGGCAGCTGAGAAGGCCTACTTTGACAGGCCCTCGTTGGTCAAGTTCCAGAGGATTGCGGCGCTGCGGTCTGCATTGAATTCCGTGCTCACACAGACAGCAAAGAATGAGCTTAATTTTGCAAAGCAGAGGTCATATGATCATGGAGACAGGTCTGGCAAATACTTAGCATATCTCGCTAGGTAAAAGAGCGCCCCTCAAGCCATTACAGTGATTAGGGAAGGGTCTGGGAACCGAACGTGTGACTCCAAAAAGATTAATGTGTCATTCCAGAGATTTTACACTAAGTTATACCAGTCTGAGGTTTGTGAGGAGGGGCGGGCCAAAATACAGGCTTTATTCAGGATCTGGAGCTCCTGGGTTTGACCCCTGAACAAGAGTCTTTTCTCAATGTCCCCTTATCAGAGCGAGAGGTGCAGGAGGCTGTGAAGCAGCTTCAGAGTGGAAAGGCACCCAGTCCTGATGGACTTTCCAGCGAATTCTAGAAGGAATTTATAAACATATTGTCAGGCCCGATGTTCAACATGTTTAATGACTCATACAGCCATGATTGTCTCCCGCCATCTCTGAGAGAGGCCAATATTTCTCGTATTCTTAAAAAAGGGAAGGTCAATGTAGGGATTGGTGATTTCTCTAGATACAGAGAAGGCGCTTGACCGAGTTGAGAGGCCGTACCTTTTCTATACTCTGGAGCGGTTTGTTTTGGGCGAAGTTTTTATAAGATGGGTAAAGGGTCTCCATAATGACCCTCTCACTGCAATCATCACAAACAGGGTGTGATCAAGCAATTTTAACATTTTTTGGGTCAGCCGGCAGGTCTGTTCCCTTTCCCCACTGCTTTTTACAGTGAGGATTGAATCATTGGTGGAGGGCATTCATAGGGATCCCAATATATCAGCTCCAGACGGGGGGTAAATTTACGTGACCTCACATGTTCCCACATTGTATTTCAATTGGCTAAATTTTTGGGCCAATCCCTAAACCCATCCATCTCCCTCTGTAAACTCTGTGAGTCAGCCTCAACAGTTGCCTTCCCACAAATGTTTGTCCAATCTGTGGATGTGGCACTCCAAGTTCTCCAACGATGGCCTAACTACCACACACCTCCATCATAGCCTCCTTGCAATTGTATTCAATACCTTGACTAAGAAAGGTAAGGGCCCAAATGCATAGCCACAGCCCCATCAGTTCCAACCTTGAACACCCAGATTTCAATCATTTCCATTGACATATTGGACCTTATCATAAATACCAAACATACAGGTAATCTGGGGTTCAAGTGGTAACATTGACTGAATATAGCTTAGTCTGATACCAACACAACCAAAAGAGAAGTTGCTGTATCCACAGACAGATAGGTCTATCTGTTGGAAACCAGTTACCTCATAGGTAAGGCACTAACTTCCTAAACCAGAGATTGTGGGCTCAAATGGTATTTGAATGTTTGATTTTGTTTAACCCTTCAGAGTGCAGCTGATCTCAATCCTGTGTGGTCACATGACCATGACAACAAAATCAGGCATTCTCAATTGATCCTCAGCTGGAGAAATTTGACCTGATAGAAAATTGGCCAAACTAAATTAAACAGCAGCTATCGGCTCGAGAGAACCGTGCAGCTAAGATCAAAGAGCTACAAAGATTCAAGAAGAACCAGTTCCAACCAGACTGAGGGTTGTATATTGGAGAAGTGTCAGCCTGAGTCAATCCACTTTATAGCTCCTGGCATGACAACAGTGAAGGGTATTGGTGTGACCCCATTGGATGATGTGAACCCAGCTCATGACCGTATTGGCCAAAGCCACAGAAGATTCTGGAAGATGAGGGACAGGAGAGGGGGAAAACACACCTGAACGCTAAACCCTTAGCAAAGCCTTGACTGGGTCCTGCAGTGGAGCTCTGACCATCTGCTCCAAACCTGTTCAGAAAAGTCCTCGCGTGAGTTGCGCAGGCCATTCAGCCCATCACATCCACACTGACCCTTTGAAGAGCATCCCAGCCAGGCCTAACCCCTATCCTCTCACCCTGCATTCCCCAAAGCCAATCCACCGAACCTGTCCATTTTGGGACTGTGGGATGAAACCAAAGCACCCGGAGTACCCCATGGAGAGAATGTGCAAACTCGACACAAACAGACACCGAAGGGAGGAATCAAAGCCAGGTCCCTGACACTGTGAGGCAGCAGTGCTACCCACTGAGCCACCATGCCATCCCCAGGAGAATCTCAGCAGGTTTTCAGCCATTGTGACTGTGCTTTCTCTTTCAGACAATTCACCTCAATCCTGCAAAACTTGTGCAAGAAGATGTTGGGCACCACTTCCCATCAACTGAATGCAGACATGGAGATTTTCCCAAAGTAAATTAGAAATCAAGTTGAAGAAGGGCAAGTGACTGACACCCCAGATGGGACTCGAACCCACAATCCCTGGCTTAGAAAGCCAGTGCCATATCCATTAGGACACTGGGGCCACATGGTAGGCTGAAATTCACAGCCTTTATGTACTGCACCCGACCTCTCATACTGTGTGTTTCTGAGTGTTATCCGCTCACTGATTGTTTTTTACCCCGACCATCTCATGCTAAATTGCTGGCTGCTTGATTAATCAATCTCACTTCCCATTTTTCCCCAAACGGACAAATGAGAAATTAACCAAGCTCCAATGTTGCACAACTCAATTCTGAGGAACATGGAGCAGACGAGAAAATAGCAAAGGGCTCAATGTTATTTTGTGCAGCACCTTGAAGATATTTACAGTTAGTGAGGAAGGAGTAAGTGGAGATGTTGCAAAACAGCTGCATTGAGGACAAATCACCAGAATCATAGCAGGCATTCAGCCCATTGTGGCTGTGCTGTCTCTTTCATACAGTTCACCCCAAGATCTCCCAATTCCTGCAATTACCTTGTGCAAGTTTCGAATAATCATCGTGAAAAATCAGACAACACCAGGTTGTAGTCCAACAGGTTTATCTCAAAGTACTAGCTTTCGGAGCGCTGCTGCTTCGTCAGGTGGTTGTGGAGTATAAGATTGTAAGACACAGAATTTATGGCAAACGTTTAGAGTGTGATGTCACTGAAATTATATATTGAAAAAAATCTGGATTGTGTGTGAAGTCTCTCATCTTTTAGAATGACCAGGTTAGTTTCAGTTCTTTCATGTGTAAATCACAAAATGTTTTTCATTGCCAAGTGAAATGGCAAGCTGTCCAATAAAAGCTAAATGCTGTGAATGCTGGAAATCTGAAAGAGAGAAAATGCTGGAGAAATCATGACTCAAAAACATGATTGAGTTTTCTGAAAAAGTCACAAAGAGGATTGATGAGGGCAGAGCGGTGGATGTGATCTATATGGACTTCAGTAAGGCGTTCGACAAGGTTCCCCATGGGAGACTGATCAGCAAGGTGAGATCTCATGGAATACAGGGAGAACTAGCTGTTTGGATACAGAACTGGCTCAAAGGTAGGAGACAGAGGATGATGGTGGAGGGTTGTTTTTCAGACTGGAGCCCTGTGACCAATGGAGTGCCACAAGAATCAGTGTTGGGTCCACTACTTTCCGTCATTTATATATATGTTATTATCATTATGAGGTATCATTAGTAAGATTGCA
Organism: Chiloscyllium punctatum; assembly: GCF_047496795.1. Classification (NCBI taxonomy): domain Eukaryota; kingdom Metazoa; phylum Chordata; class Chondrichthyes; order Orectolobiformes; family Hemiscylliidae; genus Chiloscyllium; species Chiloscyllium punctatum. Next base: position 76,483,150 of record NC_092756.1, on the reverse strand, counting down.
GATGACACCAAAATTGGAGGTGTAGTGGACAGCAAAGAAGGTTCCCTCAGATTCCAACGGGATCTTGATTAGAAGGGCCGATGAGCTGAGGAGTGATGGGTGGAGTTTAATTTAGATCAATGTGAGGTGCTGCATTTTGGGAAAGCAAATCTTAGCTGGGCTTATAGACTTAATGGGAATGTCCCAGGGAGTGTTGGTGAACAAAGAGACCTTAGAGTGCAGGTTCATATCTCCTTGAAAGTAGAGTCGGGGATCGATAGGAGAGTGAAGAAGGCATTTGGTATGCTTTCCTTGATTCAAAATCAGTTGTGTACAGTCTATGCAGAGAGATAAGAACCAACAAAACATTGGAATGTTGACATTTCTCAAAGCTTCTGTATTGTTGTGAACAAAAAGGCATTTTGTACTTGGGCAGGAACCGATCACTGTTCATTGTCAGGCACCAAGAGGGTCTGAGAATTGAAAGAATGATGTGATAATTTGTCAGAAAGACCTGAGACCGTGTTGTTTCCCTGTTACACCTTGGCAGAAGCTGCCCGAAACTTTAGTGTATCCCTCAACATGTCATTTGAGATGTTGGAACATGCTGGGATGTAATACTCTAATGATGCCAAGACTTTACACTGGCAAATGGCTCTGTGTGCCCTAGTAGCATATTGGGTAAACCACTGTCCTCCAAAGTGTGGGATTGTGAGTTTAAATTCCCTCTGGGCTGCTCACGTTTTAAGCTTGGTCTTTGTAGCTGACTTTTGTCCCATGCCAACTTCATCATGATCCAAATTGACTGCATTTTTCAACTACTCTGTTCAAAATCACTGTGCCTGTGCTGAGATTATGGCAAATGATGTGTAATAGAAACGTGCACAAGGCAATTCCAGGATTTGGGAGATCTTGGGGAGAATTGTCTGAAAGAGACAGCATAGCCACAATGGGCTGAATGCCCGCTAAGATTCTGTTGATTTAGAACATACTACATAGAACATAGAACAGTACAGCACCGAACAGGCCCTTCAGCCCATGATGTTGTGCTGACCATTGATCCTCATGTATGCACCCTCAAATATCTGTGACCATATGCATGTCCAGCAGTTTCTTAAATGTCCCCAATGACCTTGCTTCCACAACTGCTGCTGGCAACGCATTCCATGCTCTCAAAACTCTCTGTGTAAAGAACCCGGCTCTGACATCCCCTCTATACTTTCCTCCAACCAACTTAAAATTATGCCCCCTGGTGTTAGCCATTTCTGCCCTGGGAAATAGTCTCTGGCTATCAACTCCATCCATACCTCTCATTATCTTGTATACCTCAATTAGGTCCCCTCTCCTCCTCCTATTCTCCAATGAGAATAGTCCGAGTTCAGTCAACCTCTCTTCATAAGATAGGCCCTCAAGTCCAGGCAGCATCCTGGTAAACCTCTTCTGAACTCTCTCCAAAGCATCCACATCTTTCCTATAATAGGGCGACCAGAACTGGACGCAGTATTCCAAGTGCTGTCTAACCAAAGAAAGCATTTGTCCTCACTGCAACTTTTTGCAACATCTCCACCTACTTCCTCCCCACTAACTGCAAATATCTTGAAAGCGTTGCACAAAATAACATTGAACCCTTTGCTATTTTCCTGTCTGCACCATTTTCCTCAGATGTGAGTTGTGCAATGTTGGAGTTTGGTTGGTTTCTTGTGTGTCCGTTTGGGGACAAATGGGAAGCGAGATTGATTTATCAAGCAGCCAATTTTTTAACTTGAGATGGATGGTGTAAAAAACAATTAGTGAGAGTATAAAAATAAGAAACATACAATATGAGCCATCAGGGTGCAGTATTTAAAGTCTGCCAGTTTAACAGCAGACATGTAGCCCCAGTGGCCTAATGGATAAGATATTGGGCTCCTAACACTATCCTGAGTAGCTAAATTTCATAGGTTGTCCTTGTTGAACTTGACTTCTAATCTACATTATAAACATCCCCATGTCTGCATTCAGTTGATGGGAAGTGCTGTCCAACATGAACTTGCACAAAGTTGTCGGGGATCTGCAGGATTGGGTCGAAATTGCCTGAAAGAGACAGCAGAGCCACAATGGGGAAAGAACTGCTGAGATTCTCCTGGGGCTGGCATGGTGACTCACAGTGTCAGGGACCTGTCTTTGATTCCTCCCTTGGGTGTCTGTTTGTGTCGAGTTTGCACATTCTCTCCATGGGGTACTCGGAGTGCATTGTGTTCCTCCCACAGCCCAAAGATGTGCAGGTTCGGTGGATTGGATTTGGGGAATGCAGGGTGAGAGGAGAGGGATTGGGCCTGGATGGGATGCTCTTCAGAGGCTGTGTGTGGACTTGATGGGCTGAATGGCTTGTCCCCCTCACTCTAGGGTTTTTATGAACAAGTTTGGAGCAGATGGTCAGAGCTCTGCTGCAGATCCCAGTCAAGGCTTTTCTAAGGGACTGGCATCCAGGTGTGTGTTCATATCCTTCTTTTCCCTGACCTTCCAGAATGTTCCATATCTTTGGCCAAAGGGGTCATGAGCTGGGTTCACATCATCCAATGGGGTCACATTGCCAGGAGCTAGACAATGGATTTACTCAGACTGACACTTCCAGTCATCGAGTCATAGAGATGTACAGCACAGAAACACACCCTCGGTCCAACCCGTCCATGCCGAACAGATATCCCAACCCAATCTAGTCCCACCTGCCAGCACCCGGCCCATCTCCCTCCAAACTCTTCCTATTCATATACCCATCCAGATGCCTTTTAAACGATGTAATTGTACCATCCTCCACCACTTCCTCTGGCAGCTCATTCCACACACATACACCACCCACTGCCTGAAAAAGTTGCCCCTTAGGTGTCCTTTATATCTTTTCCCTCTAACCCTAAACCTAAGCCCTCTAGTTCTGGAGTCCCCCACCCCAGGGAAAAGACCTTGGCGGTTTACCCTATTCATGCTCCTCATAATTTTATAAACCTCTGTAAGGTCACCCCTCAGCCTCCGATGCTTGGATCTTATCCTTAGAGGAACTGGTATCAGCTTCCACCACTGTGACTGTGTGTTCAACCTCATCCGTCCTCTTTTCCAGGTCTCCCAGCTGCTGTTCATGCTTCTGCAGCATGATCGAGATCGGGGCCAGCTTCACCTCTATCTGCTTCCCCAACATCTCGCGAGATTTTGTGAGCTCCTTCCCCAGGGCCTGGTCGGTAATCGAGTCCGAGGATCCTGCAGGCTGGGCCGGGGGCCTGGCCCCGGACACTGCTCCTCCCTTCTTCAACATCCCTGGACGATGAAAACGCAGGTAAGTTGATTTTTCACAATGTCCTGGGACTCCACAACCTTTTCAGAGTCCCAGGATATCGTGATGGTCCGGATTGGGTGGGATAGAAATTCGTCCCCCTTGTGCTGTGGTGCAAAGCTCTGCAACATGATCGTCTGAGATCACCGCCATCTTGGATCCCCAGAGTGCAGTGAAAGAATATAACTCAGAAAAACCCACAATGAGTGGTCAGGGTGCAGTATTTAAAGTCTGCTATTTTTGTGTTTACTGTGCAGCCCCAGTGGCCTAATGGATAAGGCATTGGCCTCCTAAGCCAGGAATTGTGGGTTCAAGTCCCATCTGGGGTGTTGGACTTTTCCTTGTGTGTCCTCGCTCTTTAATCCACTTTGCAAACATCCCCATGACGGCATTCATTTGATGGGATGTGGCAGCCCATGTGACCTTATGATGGAGATGTGAGGTAGTTAGGCCATCATTGGAGAACTTGGAGTGCCGCATCCACAGATTGGACAAACATTTGTGGGAAGGCAACTGCTGAGGCTGACTCACAGAGTTTACAGAGGGAGATGGATGGGTTAAGGGAGTAGCCAAAAACTTAGCAAATGAAAAACAATGTTGGAACGTGTGAGGTCATACACTTTGGTAGGAAGAATAAAGCAGCTGGATATTATTTCAGTAGAGAAAGACAGCAGAAAGTTCCAGCACAGAGAGATATGAAATGTGTTTTTGCGTTCTCGCCGTTGATCCTTTGCTGTGACCAACCTTCATGGTAATATCGGTGAGATGTTCTTGGTTTCTCTTTAGTTCTTGAGTCTGGTTAAGCCGACTGTGATTTGCAGGCCGTGGTGAGACTGCGGTCAAGATCACCGTCAGTTTCTTGGATGAAGTCTTCACGACTGGTAACGCTGACAATCACCACTGGAGAGTGTCTCTGCCATTATCTGCAGCTGGCCTTGCACATCAACGGTTTCATCAGCAAACCTCAAGAGACAACATCCAAAACCTTTGTGCTCTTGAAGGCAAATCCCTTCTCATTAAGGCAAGAAACAAAATGTCTTTAATGTGATGATGTTGATTTGAACATTCGGGAAGATCAGGGAAAAGGAGCATAGGGACACACACCTGGATGCCAGTCCCTTCACGAAGCCTTGACTGGGCCTTTGACCATCTGCTCCAAACTTGTTCAGAGAAGCCCTAGAGTGGGGTGGGAGGAGGCCATTCAGCCCATCACATCCACACTGACCCTCTGAAGACCATCCCATCCAGGCCCAAGCCCGATCCTCTCACCCTGCATTCCCCAAAGCCAATCCACCGAACCTGCACATCTTTGGGCTGTGGGAGGAAACCAAGGCACCCGGAGTACCCCATGGAGAGAATGTGCCAACTCTACACAAACAGACACCCAAGGGAGGAATCAAAGCCAGGTCCCTGACACTGTGAGGCAGTCCTGCCAGCCACTGAGCTACCATGCCATCCCCAGGAGAATCTCAGCAGGTTTTCAGCCATTGTGACTGTGCTGTCTCTTTCAGATGATTCACCCCTGTATCCTGCATATCCTCAACATTCTGTATTTTTCTGACACAAGGTCCCACCAACCCAACACAGACCTGGGGACTTATCCAGATGAGATGAGAAATTGACTTGACCTCGGACGAAGATCAGCCATGAAGACAAGGGTTAAAAGTCAGACACCCCAGATGGGACTTGAACCCATAATCCCTGGTTTAGGAGACCAGTGCCTTATCCATTAGGCCACTCGGGCCACATGTGTGGTGCTAAAATGGCAGCTTTTAAGTTTTGTTTTCCAAGAACACACTGACTGTGGCTCAGCCAGCACAGAGTCAGTGCCCTGGACTGAGGGGATTCTAAATCTCCTGGTTATATATGTTTTTCTCTTTACCCCCGCACTGCTGCCTAACTGTGGTAGTGCTTATATTTTCCCCAGCCCCCATGTTGTGTGTGTGCAGGTGTGAGACACAGTGAAAGACAACAGATGTACAAATCTTTATTCAATTCCCACCACCAGGAAGAAAGGAAACAGCCGAGTGGCCAGTGACAAGCATCAAAGGGCAATGCTGTGTGACCAAACAGTGAGGGGGAGGGCACTCTCTGAACAGCTCAAGGATGTTGGTAGACACTGCGTGCTCCTTCTCCAGGGACACCCGGGCTCGAACGTAACCACGGAAGAGGGTCAGGCAATCGGCCCTAACAACCAGTTTGGCCAGGCCGAGGAGCAGACCCACGAGGAGATCCTCTGACCAACCCTCCCCCCTCGGCACTGGGTGCCCAATGATGGGGAGTGTGGGGCTGAAGTCCAACCAGAAACGGAGGAGAAGGTTTCCCAGAAAGCTCAAAAGGGAGTGCAAGCGCCCTGTTCCATGGACTCCACAGTACCACAGAACAAGCAGTTGGGCTGGGAGTCCGTGAACCACCACAATCTGCGGACTGCCGCGTGCAATACCCTCCACCCCAGATCCACGTGAGAAAGGGGGAAGACTCCCATGTAGAGAGCCCTTCACTGAGGATGGTCCCCACCGCCCGGTGGTAAATGGGCACGCCAGGGTGTGTCCGGGAGGTGGATGAGGGTGTGCAGCAGCAGTCTGTACAGGGCCCTGTGTGATACACCCCTGAAAGGGACAAAACTAAAACTCCAGAGACAGCTCAGGTTGTGGGGCACAGTCTCCCGCAGGAAGTACAGGACCCTGGGGCCAATGTGAAATTCCGTCCGGGCAGGAGTGAGTGCAGACGGGATCCCACCGCACACCTGAGCATCCTCCAACTGGGGCACTACGTGGGGTCTGAGCACCGTCGTTTTAAGGTGTCGGATGGTGGTGGCCACGTACCGGACGTCTACCGCTGCCCTGCTCGCTATATCCTGCGGCAGCGTCCAGCCCAGGCCCCCACCATCCAGCACGTCCCCGACCCTGGTCACCCTCGCAGTCACAGCCCTCCCATAAGACCATAAGACCATAAGACATAGAAGTGGAAGCAAGGCCATTCAGCCCATCGAGTCCACTCCGCCATTCAATCATGGCTGATGCGCATTTCAGCTCCACTTGCCAGCGTTCTCCCCGTAGCCCTTAATTCCTCTAGACAACAAGAACCTATCAATCTCGGCCTTGAAGACATTTAGCGTCCCGGCTTCCACTGCACTCCGTGGCAATGAATTCCACAGGCCCACCACTCTCTGGCTGAAGAAATGTCTCCGCATTTCCGTTCTGAAATGACCCCCTCTAATTCTAAGGCTGTGTCCACGGGTCCTAGTCTCCTCGCCTAACAGAAACAATTTTCTAGCATCCACCTTTTCAAAGCCATGTATTATTTTGTACGTCTCTATTAGATCTCCCCTTAATCTTCTAAACTCCAACGAATACAATCCCAGTATCCTCAGCCGTTCCTCATATGCTAGACCTGTCATTCCAGGGATCATCCGTTTGAATCTCCGCTGGACACGTTCCAGTGCCAGTATGTCCTTCCTGAGGTGTGGGGACCAAAACTGGACACAGTACTCCAAATGGGGCCGAACCAGAGCTTTATAAAGTCTTAGTAGTACATCTCTGCTTTTATATTCCAACCCTCTTGAGATAAGAGACAACATTGCATTCGCTTTCTTAATCACGGACTCAACCTGCATGTTTACCTTTAGAGAATCCTGGACTAGCACTCCCAGATCCCTTTGTGCTTTGGCTTTATTAAGTTTCGCACCATTTAGAAAGTAGTCCATGCTTTTATTCTTTTTGCCAAAGTGCAAGACCTCGCACTTGCTCACGTTAAATTCCATCAGCCATTTCCTGGACCACTCTCCCAACCTGTCTAGATCCTTCTGTAGCCTCCCCACTTCCTCAGTACTACCTGCCTGTCCACCTAACTTCGTATCATCGGCAAACTTTGCTAGAATGCCCCCGGTTCCCTCATCCAAATCATTAATATATAATGCGAACAGCTGTGGCCCCAGCACCAAACCCTGCGGGACACCGCTCGTCACCGGCTGCCATTCTGAAAAAGAACCTTTTATCCCAACTCTATGCCTTCTGTCAGATAGCCAATCCTCAATCCATCCCAGCAGCTCACCTCGAACACCATGGGCCCTCACCTTACTCAGCAGCCTCCCGTGTGGCACCTTATCAAAGGCCTTTTGAAAGTCCAGATAGACCACATCCACTGGGTTCCCCTGGTCTAACCTACTTGTTACCTCTTCAAAAAATTCCAACAGGTTTGTCAGGCATGACCTCCCTTTACTAAATCCATGTTGACTTGTTCTAATCAGACTCTGCTCTTCCAAGAATTTAGAAACCTCATCCTTAATGATGGATTCTAGAATTTTACCAACAACCGAGGTTAAGCTGATTGGCCTATAATTTTCCATCTTTTGCCTTGATCCTTTCTTGAACAAGGGGGTTACTACAGCCATCTTCCAATCATCCGGGACCTTTCCTGACTCCAGTGACTCTTGAAAGATCTCAACCAATGCCTCTGCTATTTCCTCAGCAACCTCTCTCAGAACTCTAGGGTGTATCCCATCGGGGCCAGGAGATTTATCATTTTTAAGACTTTTTAACTTTTCTAGCACTATCTCTTTCGTAATGGCAACCATACTCAACTCAGCCCCGTGACACCCTTTAATTTTTGGGATATTACTCATGTCTTCCACTGTGAAAACTGACACAAAGTACTTGTTAGGTTCTTCTGCTATTTCCTTATCTCCCATCACTAGGTTCCCTGCATCAGTTTGAAGTGGCCCAATGTCGACTTTTGTCTGTCGTTTGTTTCTTATGTACTGAAAGAAACTTTTACTATTATTTCTAATATTACTGGCTAGCCTACCTTCATATTTGATCCTCTCATTTCTTATGACACTCTTTGTAATCCTCTGTTTGCTTTTGTATCCTTCCCAATCTTCTGATTTCCCACTGTTCTTAGCCACTTTATAGGATCTCTCTTTTTCTTTAATACATTTCCTGACTTCCTTTGTCAGCCAAGATTGTCTAATCCCTCCCCGGTTAATCTTTCTTTTCTTGGGAATGAACCTCTGTACAGTGTCCTCAATTATACCTCCAAACTCCAGCCATTTTTGCTCTAGTGTCTTCCCGGTTAGCCTCTGCTTGCAGTCTATTTTAGTCAGTTCCTCTCTCATGCCCTCATAATTACCTTTATTCAACTGTAACACCATTACATCAGATTTTGCCTTCTCCCTTTCAAACTCCAGACTGAACTCTACCATATTATGGTCGCTACTTCCTAAGGGTTCCCTTACTTTAAGATCTTTTATAGAGTCTGGTTCATTGCAAAGCACTTTTTCAACACCTCCTCCCTCACCTCTATCCAAGGCCCTAAAGGAGCCTTCCACATCCATCAAAGTTTCACCTGCACATCCACCAATATCATTTATTGTATCCGTTGCTCCCGATGTGGTCTCCTCTACATTGGGGAGACTGGGCACCTCCTAGCAGAGCGCTTTAGGGAACATCTCCGAGACACCCGCACCAATCAACCAAACCGCCCCGTGGCCCAACATTTCAACTCCCACCTCCCACTCTGCCGAGGACATGGAGGTCCTGGGCCTCCTTCACCGCCGCTCCCTCACCACCAGGAGGAAGAACGCCTCATCTTCCGCCTCGGAACACTTCAACCCCAGGGCATCAATGTGGACTTCAACAGCTTCCTCATTTCCCCTTCCCCCACCTTATCCTAGTTTCAAACTTCCAGCTCACTTACTGTCTCCTTGACTTGTCCGACCTGCCTATCTTCTTTTCCACCTATCCACTCCACCCTCTTCTCTTTGACCTATCACCTTCATCTCCTCCCCCACTCACCCATTGTACTCTATGCTACTCTCTCCCCACCCCCACCCTCCTCTAGCTTATCTCTCCACGCTTCAGGCTCACTGCCTTTATTCCTGATGAAGGGCTTTTGCCCGAAACGTTGATTTCGCTGCTCGTTGGATGCTGCCTGAACTGCTGTGCTCTTCCAGCACCACTAATCCAGTATTTGATTTTCAGCATCTGCAGTCATTGTTTTTACCGACTAGGTCCAGAATAGCCTGCTCTCTTGTGGGCTCCATGACAAGCTGTTCCAAAAAGCCATCCTGTAAGCATTCCATGAATTCCCTTTCTTTAGATCCACTAGCAATATTATTTACCCAGTCCACCTGCATATTGAAGTCACCCATGATCAATGTAACCTTGCCTTTTTGACATGCCTTCTCTATTTCCCGGTACATGTTGCGTCCCTGGTCCTGACCACTGTTAGGAGGTCTGTACACAACTCCAATTATGGTGTTTTTGCCTTTGTGGTTCCTCAATTCCACCCACACAGACTCCACATCATCCGACGCGATGTCATTCAATACCATAGATTTAATTTTGTTCTTAACTAACAAGGCAACCCCACCCCCTCTGCCCACCTCTCTGTCTTTTTGATAAGTTGAAAAACCATGGAGGTTTAACTGCCAGTCCTGACCCCCCTGTAACCAAGTCTCTGTGATGCCTACTACATCATAATCATTCACTATTATCTGTGCCATTAATTCATCGGCTTTGTTATGAATGCTACGAGCATTCAGGTAAAGTGCCTTAATGCTAACTTCCTTATCATTAGAGATGTTGGAAGTCATATGTCCTAAGTTATCCTTGCTTTTTTCTGCATTCTCAGTCTGCCTCAATTTTAAATCCGCCTGGAAACATGCTATCCCGCTGCTTATCTTTCCATTTACCTCCATACTCCCTGTCGCTTTCACTTTCCCTTCCCCCCAACTCAGAAGTTTAAAGTCCTACTGACCACCCTATTTATCCTCTTCGCTAGAACATTGGTACCTGATCGGTTCAGGTGGAGACCGTCCCAACGGTACAGATCCCCCCGGTTCCAAAACTGATGCCAATGCCCCATGAAGTGGAATCCCTCTTTCCCACACCAATCCCTTAGCCACGTGTTTACTTGCCTAATTTTCTTGTCCCTATGCCAATTGGCACGTGGCTCGGGCAGTAATCCGGAGATTATGACCCTTGAGGACCTGTGCTTCAATTTCCTGCCTAGTGCTTCGTAATGCCCAAACAGGTCCTCCACCCTAGTCTTGCCTATGTTGTTGGTACCAACGTGAACCACAACAACTGGATCCTCCCCCTCCCGCTCCAATATCCTTTCAAGCCGGTCAGAGATGTCTCGCACCCTGGCACCGGGCAGGCAACACACCATGCGAGACTCCCGATCCGGCTTGCAAAGGATACTACTTGTTCCCCCTAATTATAGAATCCCCTATAACCACTACTTGTCTATTAGTTCCCCCCTCTTGAATGGCCTTCTGCACCATGGTGCCTTGGTCAGTTGGCTCATCCTGTCCAGAGCCCTTTTCCTCATCCGAACAGGGAGCAAGAATCTCATACCTGTTGGACAAGGTCAAGGGCTGAGGCTCCTCCACTCCTGAACTCAGGTTCCCCCGACCTGCCTCACTTACAGTCACACTCTTTTGTGCCTGATCACTAACTGAATGTGAATTAATTAATCTCCCAGGTGTGACTGCCTCCTGAAACAAAGCATCCAGGTAACTCTCCCCCTC